>NC_056617.1:5723128-5963128 GCF_018340385.1 Cyprinus carpio | reverse complement strand
CTAATCAACTCAAACTACTTTAGATTTTCATGAAGGTAAAATGAAGTTTTAGCATCTAATAAATCTAAGTAACAACAGAAGTCAATGGACAGTGCTCACCCTGTAGAAGTCAATGGACAGTGGCCACCGTGTGTGTGTGTGTGTGTGTGTGTGTGTGTGAATGATTTACAGCTTCATCTCTCCATGTGTCTGTGGACTGTGAGTTATGTCATGTCCACATGCAGAGAGCTTCAAACGAAGGCCTACCTTTCCATTCATCAATCGAGTGTTCCCTCTCATCTAGCTGTTTATCATAGATCTGTGGAGGAGGCTGAGACAGAGAGAGAGAAACATATTTAACCGTTACCCAACAAAGTCATAAACACTGAGTGTCTTCTGTCTTAAACGTGTCATTGCTGGTCCTTAATCATAAATACTCTTACTATTAAAAATACATGCTTTATTATGGAAGCCTGTTTCCACTACTGAATTAAAAAATACAAAAATTTGGACTTTTTATCTCACAATTCATACCTTTTTTTCTCTCAGAAATGCAAGATAAAACCTTGCAATGAAAAAAAAAAAAAAAAAAAAAGTAAATTTTGTAGAAGTCAGAATTGCAAGATTTAAACTCAGAATTCAGGGTTTATATCACAATTCTAACTTTTCCCCTCAGAATTCTTAGTTAACATCTTGGAATTCTGTTTTTTGTTCCCGCCCTAGGAATAAAAAATAAAAACAAAAATAAAAACTGTAATTGTGACATTTGATCTCATAATTCTGATTTTATATCTCTTTATACATAATTTTTCCTCAGAATTGCGAGAAAAGGAGCCAGAATTGTGAGATATAAACTACGAATTGCAAGGGAAGAAAGATTCGAAAGATTAAAAAAATTGCAATTACCTTTTTAATATTTTTATTCAATGGTGGAAACAGGCTTCCATACTTGAAATGTCTAAAAATATAGTACATATGCTCCTGCAGAGTCACTTATTTGATGCAATGCTTTTCATAAACCACGATCAGAACACAGCACTACATACAGTATGAGGAAAAAAACTTCTAATGTTCAAATATCTGGGTTAATATGTTACATTACAGTGTTCATTCATATTACAATATGAGTAAATTACACATTACACTTTAACAATCATTTTCATTACTTATAATATTTTTATGTCAAACAATATTAACACTGTGATGTAAAGTGTTAGCACCACTCGCACATGCAGTTGAGATGTCCAACAGTAAGAACTTAGTAAATAAGGACCAAACACCACCATTAGTAGGACAGAAAAGCAGAGAAAACTCCACCGTTAGGTTTCGGATTAAGACAGAGACATGAGACACACAGACTGTGACTCAGAACCTAGTGAGCAGCCTAACTAGACTGCATTTTTGGGCATCATGGAGACAATCAAATCAAACCTCAGCGGCATTTCAAATGTTCCAACTGAACAGAATTTCGTGCTTGATTCAAATGTCCCTTTGTTGCTGCCAAAAATATTGTCTACTGTACATATGCAGCTCACTAGGTTTTGTAATAAGCCATAGAGAATAAGAGGAAATGGCACTGAATGGAGTATTATGGAAACAGGGGTTCCTTATCGCAAAATGAATCTGCAAGATTCATCTGAAGTATATTAGTTGATTTCACAAACCACACAGGTGAGTTATTTTTTTACTGTCTTTCCACTGAGCAAATCTATCTAACAGTGTATAAGCGATTCTGTCGGTTTGTTCGATGTGATTGAGTGGCCTTTTGTTAACTTAGGTTGACCTAAATAATGTCATAATATTATACATCATCATAAAAATCTATAATATAGGGTTTGATTATAGTTTGGGCTCCCATTTGCTAAAACCACCAACCAGACATTGTTAAAATTCAAGGTTTTCTGCTGCCTTAAACTTTAAACCTCCTCAGAATTCTATTCTATTCTATTCTATTCTATTCTATTCTATTCTATTCTATTCTATTCTATTCTATTGCCTCTGAATGTTACTTGAATACAGAATTGAATCGTATTATTCCTTTCATACGTTCTACAAGATTAGTACACAATACAAACACACACACACACAAATACACATGTATTCACACACTGTGCAAATTTCAGCGAAATCTTTGTCTGTTTTTGAGTTCTAGACGTCAGTGTGTGTTACAAAGAGATCGGTGTGTGAGTGATTCGAGATGAGGGGGTTTCCTAAGTGTGGAATGGTCTTTATTTACCATAGATATCTGCTGATTCCTGGCCTTCATCAGAGAAAGAGAAACACCAGAGAGAAGGAGAAAAGAATCACACTAATCATAACGATGCTCATGGGTTATTAAAACAAACTGTTTGCTATTGAATGTCAGATTTTCTATCAGATTAGTATTTTCGTTTCATATTTGGGTCAACAGAAAAGTGGCACGTTCACATAAAATGACATCTGCTAACAGATATTTACAGACAATAAATGTGAGCTGGTTTTTGGTTACACGGTTTTCTCTGTAGTTCAGTACTTTGTGTCCTGTACTTTCTAGAACACGAAAAGCAGACCCGTTGCGTCCTTGAAACCCCTTTGAAACATTACAGACACAAACTTTGGACAAGAACAAGCTGTTTGTCAAAAGGGGACGTGTGAATAGAAGCCGAGGCAAATGCTTATTGAATGTTTAGAAATCTTCATCAAAGAACAGGACAACTTTCTGTTATTTTTACTCCTTTCTTGTGTCCTCTCAAACTGATGAAGGTCCCCAGAATCAACCACAAACATTTACAAACTGAACTAATGCAACATAAACCCTGAAAAAAAACTAAAAATAATGAATATATAACAACTATATAAAAAAATATAAAAAAAAAAAAAAAAAAAAAAAAAAAAAAAATATAAAAAAAAAAAAAAAAAAAATAATAAATTGATAATATAATATAATAAATTGCATCTAAGCATCCAAGTCTGATAACAAATATTAGTCATTATTTGAATAAAATTTCTAAAATGGTTTCAGACTGAAGTAATATTTCACCACACCAAAACCTTAAAAAAAAAAATAAATAAATAAATAAATTAGTAAAATGAGTTAAATGTATTGAATGTATTAAATGTTGTTTTGTTAAAAAAATAAATAAATAAATAAATAAATAAAAAACTGCCATTTGTTAGATATTTCAGACTTGGTTCAAATGCATCCAGTTTTAAAAAAATAATAATTTATTGGTATAACCTAATGTTGTGAGTTTAATTCACAATATTCTATAAATAATAAATTAAATACAAATACATATTTTGATCTGAATAAATGTAGGAAAAAACAAAACATTGAGACTTTGGTGGAAGTGCATGCAATTTTTAAAAATAATTTTATTGGTATCACCTGATGTGGTGAGTTTAATTCACAATCTTTTACAAATAATAAACAATACAAAATTTGTATTGTGTAAGTTAAATAAAAAAAATAATATTTTGATCTGAATAAATATAGGGGGAAAAAATTGAGACTTGGTGCACATGCATGCGATTTAATGCATAACGACCTAATGTGATTTAATACATAATATTTTATGAATAATAAAATATATTATTATTTAATAAATGTGTAAATTAAAACAAATAAACAAATACAAACAAACAAAAAAATAAATACATATTTATTTTATATTTTTAGATATTTTATTTTAAATTAAACCTAACCTAAATGTTTCATTTTAAAATATTTCCATGCATTTTCTTTGCCCTGAAAATTCAGACTTGGTGTGGACAAGCCTTACATCTGCAATATGTCATATTGATTGGTAGTTATTTATAGTGCCGTGCATTGCATGAACATTTTTTTTCATCACACATATTCAATCAGTTGTGAGTGATGGAGGATATCATGATTGGTCAAAGAGTTCCAATCATGTAGAAAAAAACAAAAAAAACAAAACAGATGACTCAAAATACTGAATATGGCCAAACTTTTAGAGAGTAGGCCTCAGTAGGCTACATAAAAAACATGCAGTGGCCAGTCTGTAATTATCTAGCACTAGTGTGGACACAGCTGAGAGTGACAGATACTCACTGCCTCCACCTCAGCCGGGTCGTACCACACGTTGATGTAGGGGTGCTGCAGGGCCTCGTCCACTGATATCCGCTTAGCGGGATCAATGATCAGCATCTTAGACAGCAGGTCTCTGGCCTGACTAGCTGTAAAACACATCACAACAGACCGCAGAAACGTTTGCATCAGCTGGAGGCATGGAGGCATTTTACACAACTGTATCATTTTTACAAACGCTACTTAAAATTATTATAATTATTAAACGTTATTTTAAACTATTATAAAATAATAAAATAATTTGTATAAAATAATTATAAAATTAACTCCAACTTTTGCATTTGTTAGAAAGTATATAAAAATTAAATCAAATATCTAGTCACTTTTTATTTAAAAGAAGACTTGTGCTTACAAAGGCTGCATTTATTTATCAAAAATACAGCAAAAACAGTAATATTGTGAAATATTATTAGAATTTAAAAGAACATTGTTCTTTTTGAATATATCTTAAATTGTAATTTATTCCTGGGATGAATTTTCAGCATCATAACTCCAGTCTTCAGTATCACATGTTTTTGCTGCAAAAACTGTGATAATGAGAACCATTATTAACTGAGCACTTAATTATTAATAGTCATTATGAATAGTCATTATGAGCACTTAATAATTAATAATCATTATGAATAACTGGTAGCAATAGCATTTCACAATATTACTGGTTTCACTGCATTTTTGTTCATATAAATGCGGACTTGGTGAGCATATATTGTAAGTTACATATATTTTTTTGGAACTTGAACAGAATTAGAACAGGGACATTTATTAAGGAAGTAAACAGAATTATTGCTGATTTCAGATGTTTGAAGAATTCAGTGCAAACATCTCTCAATCTTCACATTTCATCCTCTATTTCTCTTTGCAAGGGCACTGAAGACATCACACTCTCCTTCCCTCTCTTCCTCTCCACCTCTGTACGCTCTGTGAGTCCCTCACTTTCTTGCTCTATAAATAGGAGGGTAAAGTCAGGCTCTTTCTCTCTCTCCTCTTACAGCATCATCCCATCTCTCTCTTCTCTCTGCCACCGGCTGGACCACTTCAAAATGGCCGACACCGATTTCTGCAGATCTGTAAATCTCTCTCTCTCTCTCTCTCTCTCTCTCTCTCTGACTCGCTCCCCCTCTCTGCCTTTCAGTATCAATTTGTCATGTGAACATGTTTGATAAACATAACAGAAACTGTTATGTCTCTTTGTAGACTAAGTAAAATTGCTAATCACAAAGAATCAAAAAAGTTAAAATGTACAAAAAAACAAAATTACAAAATTACATGAAATAAATAAAATAAAAATAAATTAGATAAAATAATAAAATGGAAACTGAAACACAAAACAAAATCAAATGAATCACATAAAATATGATATAAACAATTTAAAATTAAACTGAAAAGCACTAAAATAAAATTAAATAAAATGAAACCAAATAGCATTACATAAATTAAATAAAATGACAAAATTAAATGACATAAAATCAAACAAAATAAATTAAATTAAATAATTAAAATCAAACTGAAATGCAACCTGACATCACAAATAGTCAAAAAATTAAATCGCAAATTTAAATTAAAATGCAGAAGTTAAATCTAATAAAATGACATTAAATTACAAAATGAAAAAATTGAAATCCAATTAAATGGTAAAATAAAACAAATGCAAACTGATATCACAAATAGTATAAATAAATAAATAAAATGCACAAAAATAAAATGATAATAAACTAAAATGAATAAATAAAATGCACAAAAATGAAATGACAAAATTAAATCAACAAAACTAAATAAAATAAAATAAAATGTAATAAAATAAAATAAAATTCAATATTTAAGTCTCTCGGTAGACCACAACAGTTCTCATTTTGGGTGTTATGCTTATCTCCCACACCCAGAACAGTTCATGGAGCCTCGACTAACAGGCTGATGATGAGTTGAATCAAGTCATCAAAAGTGTGCAGTGCAGTGGTGCACAAGGCCTGGAACTGAGAAGCACATGTGTCTCTCCTCCAGCACACTCTGCTGTACCTGATGGCAGGGTCTCACCCAGCCAAGTTACAATCACACCGACAGCACAGAGTCTAATCAGCACTGCCTTATATCCCTTTCTGTTTCCCAAACTGTAGAACACTCAGCATCTGCCTGTGAAGTCTGTTCACTGAGAATAAACTCCACCACGCAATTTTCATATCAAAAGCTCATGATTCTCCTCCGCTTTCCCCTGAAGAACAACTTCAGCTCTGGGCAAAATTTATGAAACATCTCTCAATTTCGCAAATGGGAAGGAAATAGCTGCCTGATTCATGCAAGCAAACCAGGAAAATAACAAAGAGATGACTCAAACTGATTTTATTATGGTTCACCTCATTTGATTATTTTTTTTAAATGATCCTAGTAGTCTTTTAGAGTTAATTTCACAAAGAAATGGCTTATAATTGTACTCTATAATTAAAATAAAAAATATTTTCCACATTAAAATATCTTTTTAATATTACAATAGGTTACTAAGAATCAAGGAAATTCTAATAATTATCAAAATAAGCTCTCTAGTCTTTACGCAAATATATTTGCATATAAAAAAATTACAGTGTATTAAAATATAACATTTATATTTATTTATATTATATTAGAATTTTTTTTTATTAAAAGTTTTATTTTTTGATTAAGAATGGAGGAAATTTTAATGGACATAAAAATAGGCCTCATTATATTAACATTAAAAAAATAATTTCATATAAAAACAATTTATAAAAATGTTTGTATTTCTATACATTTTCTTTAGATTTTTTTTCCAATTTTTTTTATTTATTTATTTTGGTCATAAAGTTTGTTTTCTTTACACAAAGTAAATAAAAAGTATGTATGTATGGTGTACGTATTTATTTATTTTTACAAATTTTAAATTTTTGTATTTATTTTTCTATTTTATTTTATTTTACCAGAACTTTTTTTAAAACGTTTTCATGAGATTCAAACTCAAGCTACAAACACACAAAATACTGTGACAGTACTTGACAACTGCTTTTATGCCAGATAGCACGCTTGCAACTAAAAGTGTGCAAACTCTGGCTTACCTTTGAGTTTGTTGTGCTCCGAGTCTGCAGGGAAGAGGCAATCAGGGAAGAGTTTGGGGAAGGTCAGGCCAGCGTATTTTGGCCTGTTCTCCACATAGTTACGCACCGTCGGCTGCAGTTTCTTCATGAACTCAGGAGAGGGCGTGCCGAGCTGCTCTATAACCTTATTCCATTGGTCGATGTCTGAAAGTGGGTGGAGTCATGGAAAAAACACCTACGCACGGCCCTCAGGCTGGCTGTTTATGCATTATACAAAGTATGATATTTCACATTTAAATGGAGTATAAAATGAAGATAATGACATAATTTGGTTATTCTAACATGATTACACAAGACAAAAATAAAAGCAAGTGCTGTGAGCCTAGAAATGCCATCGGTAATGAAATAAAGTTTGATTACACTTACACTCCAGGATAATTAAAGCTAAATCAGTAAAGGTTAAAACACTCGGAGGGGTCCTAATTAGGCCCGAAGTGGGAAAAAGCCTGAATTTGTTGTCTCAGTAAACAAAAAAACCCCCAAAACAAATCAGTACATAAGATTACACGAATGAGTTAAACCATCAGCTGAGTCATCACAATCAAGAGAATGCCAATTTTACTTCCCATTAGACTCCATAAGATCCAATATTACCCAGTTTTACAACGCTCATTTTCATTATGTGTTTGCATTCTGGCATAAGACTATCACTGAAATCTTGTAAGAGATCATTTTGGAGGTAAAAATAGCATAAAAAATAGCAGTGATTTCAGCAGCGAAGGTTTCTGTCAAGCGTCACTGACTCTGCAAGTGTTTGCAGACTGCAGACATTCTCATTCAAACAAACAATTAGCAGACTCTAGACAGTGTAAACAAGATCAGATATGGACATACAGACGACTGACCATGCTTTGATACATTTATAATCGCACGCTTGAGGTGTGAGCACTTGCTGAGTCTGCCATCAATCCATTATAATCAGACTGCCCCACTAAATATTATGAGTGATACATTTAAATGTTAAATATAAGGCTACATTTATTTGATCACAAATACAGTTAAAACAGTACAATTTAACATTAAAACATTACAATTTAAAAGATCATTGTTCTATTTGAATATATTTTAACATGTAATTTATTCCTGTGATGCGAAGCTGAATTTTCAGCATCATTACTCCAGTCTTCAGTGTCACATGATCCTTCAGAAATCATTTTAATATGCTGATTTGGTGTTCAGTTATTATTTGTTACATTTATTAATAATGGTTCTTATTATTAGCAATCTTGAAAACAGTTTTTGCTGCTTAATACATTTGTGGATACAAGATTCTTTGATGAACAACATTTAGAATAGAAACTCTATAGAAACAGACATGTTGTAACATTGCAAATGTACATTTTAATTTAATATTCAATTTACTGTCACTTTTGATTATTTGAATGAGTCTGTACTGAGAAAACAAAAACAAAAACTCCCTTACCCCAAAACTATTTTCAATACTGATAATAATAATACATTCTTGAACAGCAAATCAGCATTTTAGAATGATTTCTGAAATATCATGTGACACTGAAGACTGGAGTAATGATGAATAAATTACAGAAAACAATTCTTTCACAGTTCTGTAATAATATTTCACAATATTATTGTTTTTACTGTATTGTCATTACATAAATGCAGAATGGTGAGCATAAGAGACTTCTTTCAAAAACATTAAAGAATCTTCGGCGGCAGAGTGTATATAAAATTGAACAAGTCTGTTATTCATCAGATCAGACAAGTCTTAATAAATCTGAACTGCATCTCTGTTCTGAAATAAATTTCTCTCAGCGATCTCCTGATTGGTGTCATTATCACAGAAGTGTAGCAGTGGGAAATGAGCTGGAGCAGGAATGGGAGAGAGACACAGAGAGAGAGACTGCTGGCGTTCAGTGCTCTTGATTATTGGCGTTTAAGGGAATGGTTTACAGCATATAGGTCTGAGCCGGCTGGAGTGAATGGATCCTGGAGACGTCTCTATGGGTGCCTAGCAACAGAGAGGGGGAAATGGATGTTGTCATGGTAGCTCAGTTGGCCCTGGGAAGTCACATGACTGCATTTGCTCCCCAGGCTTCCCATGATTCCCACAAAGAGGGGTTCTGGTTCAAAGGGCTGGGGCAGCCAGGACCACATTACATCATCCTGCAGGAACGGCCCACCACCTCCTACCCAAAACACAAAGCCCGGCCCGTACCTCTCTCCCTCTTATCTCATCATCTACACTAAAGAAACACTAACAGCTGCCCGGCGGCTTTCATTCTACAAATACCTTCCAAAATCAGGTTAAATGGTGAGTGTAATAAAATACAGGTTTGTTTCTATAAGATTTTATCATGTTTGCTATTGTGTGTGTGTGTGTGTGTGTGTGTGTGTGTGAGTATATATATATATATATATATATATATATATATATATATATATACACACACACACACACACACACACACACACACAAACGTGTGCGTTTTTGTGTGTGTTAATTATTTATTATTTTATTCAGTAATTATTATTATTATTATTATTATTATTATTATTATTATTATTATTATTTATTAAGGATGAATTAAATTGATCAAAGTGACAGCTGTGGAATTTATAATGTTAAAAACAAATTTTAAACAAATGCTAATCTTTTGAATCTTTATGTCTACGTGTATATATGCACATACATACATCATACATACATACATACATAACATTTTTAATATCGTATTTAATAACCAAAATAAGATTTTTATTTCTTAAAAAAGGTCTTCTGACCTTTCAATCCATCAAAGAATCCTAAAAGAATTATTAAGGTTTCCTGCTATCACAGTAATAAATTACATTTGTACTTATATTGTAATATAAAATGTATATAAATAATAATAAAGAATATCTACTTTTTTCCCTTAGTTTTTACTGTATTTTTGTCAAATAATTCAGCGTAAGATACAATATAGGCCTACATAAGATACAAACACATACAAAAAATCTTACCGGAAGCAAACATTTTGAACAATTGTGTAGCTATATAAATATAAAATATTAGGTCATATTTGGCAAGTATAATATGAATGGAGACAGCAGTGAGGATTGGAGAACAGACAGACGGGAAGGATACGATCTGTCCCTGGAAACAGCACTGTTCCTCTTATAACTTCTCCAAAGATACAGCCTACAGACCACATGTCCACTACAGCACACACAACAAGCATGCAACACACAAACAGACACTCAATATAGGCCTACCACATAAAATCACACATGCACTGTGTATTTCAATATAATAACCGGATTTACAATGCTGCATAAGCAACTCAGATGCTTGATTCAATAAATTCCAATGGAGTTAGTCATTAGCACGTTGCTAAGCTAACTGCTTGGATTCATGTTTTTACAAACCTGGCTGCAGTGCAGTCTAGAATATCCTTTGTGTACATACAAACCTGCCACTGAAATTTTGCAAAAAGATGGTATTTTATGAGAAAGATGGTTTGCTGTCTCAATTTCAGAAGAACCTTTCACATATATGCTTTAAAATGCTATCTGGTCAGGCAGCTGAACAGATTTATAAAGAGTACTGACTGAGAATATTCAAAGTGACATCAATGACTCCATTTCTTTCGAAATCTGACTTATGAACTCACTCTGGCAGAGAGAGATAATGCAATCCTATATTCAAGTATTAAGTATTCTAATTTATTATTGAACGAGGAGATTAGAGCCGTCTATGTTAACAATCTAAAAGAGGTTAGCAGAATGTGATAGAGAATTATTTTATTTTTTTGCATATCAGGTGCAAAGTTAAATGCAACCAAAGTGAAGATGTTAAATACGGTTACACTTTTTTAAGGTGTCCTTGTTACAGTGTAATTATACATTTAAATACTGAGTAATTAACTAACTAACTATTAATTAACTACATGTACTTACTTTATGGTTAGGGTTAGGATTAGGGTTATCTGCATGTATAATTAATTGTTATAATAATAGTAAGTACATGTAACATGTGTAACAAGGACACCTTAAAATAAAGTGTTACCTTAAATTCAGGCTTTGCTAAAGCATACCCTGTAGATTCTGACTACGTAAGATGTATTGGTGAAACAGCACAGCAAAAAAGTTCACTCAGGCATGTGTTAATGAGTTTTTAAAAAGAACCAAATAAGCCAAGCTTGGTCTACAGGATCGATACCTTAATTGCAGTTTGGAGAGCTGAAAACAAGCACTGCTCTTCTACTGACTTAACTATAACTACAATTTAACTCTCTAGGAAAACAGCAACCGAAAGCAAAATCGCTAAATAAATGAATAAAGTTCAACCTAATGAGTGACTGGAGAGGGATTTCTCTAGTTCCACTGTCTCTAAATGCCAATTAAGCAAGAACTGCTTCCCATTAAGGGACGAATGAATACAGTGTGCTGAGGAGAGGTGTAAGGCCGCCACATCCGACTCAAAAACACATCAGACAGTGATCTCACAGTATCTTAATGAACATAATCTTCAATATTCGTAAAGGACTGAAGGAAATGAGGGGAAAGAGCGAGTGTTATAAAGTGAGAAAAAGAGATTCAAACAGCATATGGATCTTGAAGCTATACACCTACAATACGAAAACATGAGCAAAACCTGCAGGTTAAAAGAATTAAAGAGGTAGTCGATTAGTTATGCCTGGACAGATGAACACTGGTCCAGTCAGGTGGATGTGGACCACAAAATCATGAAAAAATAAAATAAAATAAAAAAATAGTACTCATAAAATGACTTCTTACATTTTATATATATATATATATATATATATATATATATATATATATATATATATATATTATATATATATATAATATATATATCGTGATTAATCGTATCCAAAATAAAAAGTTTTTGTTTACATAATATATGTATGTGTACTGTTTATTTATTATGTATATATAACATATAACTACACACATATGCATGTATATATTTCAGAAAAAGATTTGTATATATTAAATATATTTATTTATAATATAAATTATATGAATATAAATATAGACATGTAAATACAAGTAAATATTTAAAAATATATATTTTTTATGAGTGTGTATTTATATATCATAATAAATATACACAGAACACACACACATATTATGCAAACAAAAACTTTAAAACTATATATAATATATATATATATATATATATATATATATATATATATATATATATATATATATATATATATATAGTATATATATATATATATATATCTATATATATGTTAAATATTATTATTATTACATATTGATTGTGCGTCACTAAAAAGTATAAGAAAAAGTTCCAATTAAATACAATAAAAAAAATTAAAAAAAACTTACTGTTTTGTGTGGAATGAAAACATATTCTGTCTTTCAATCTATTTTGAGACTAAAATATAACACTGTGCAATTTATGTAGTATTAAGAATTATGCAGATTAATTCTGCTAGATAAAACTGCAGATCTGCTCATGAAGGATACAGTCCCTGCCGGGGAATAGGATTTTGTGGCGCACCATTTCTCCCATGATGCAACCAACTGACCAAATATCCACTGCAGGCACAGAAGCGAGAAAAAGAGAGCGAAGGAAAAAAAGAGAGGTTAGTGTTTGCACAAACCGTCATGAGTGATGGAAAGAGAAAGAACTAATAGAGCTGATTATTCCACAACTGCTCAGATCAAAGTTAGAGCTGGGGACAGACCTCAGGGAGGACCATCTGTGGCAGGAAATCCATAGCCTGACCTCTCTCTGCTTCCTCTATAATCTAAATATACACACTAATATTTTGGTCCTTAGGGTATAAATGTGTTTTTTGTGTTTTCAAGCAGTGAAATCTGCTAGTGTTTCAGAAAATTAACAGCAGGTGAGCAAGAAATCTGAGTACTGAACTAATTTTCCCAACCTCAAATCTAAAAACAACATTAACTTTCATCCAATTAGTCGGCTAATTTTAACACATTTGTAGCTTCACCTATACATAAAAGCTGTTATTTAACACAATTTTCCTTCCTGTATTTCTGTATATAATAAAACAGGACATTTACACAACTTCTGTTTTTAAATAGCAAAAAAAAAAAAAGTGTTACATCTGCAAAACCACAGCCAAACAATGTTCTGAATACTACTCTTACTAATTTCTAAAGTATATTACATATGTACTATGAGTAGTATGTAAATATTGACCAACTACTGTATATATTTCTAGACTCATTATTATACTGTTCTGTCAAAATGTAAAACATTTTTACATAAAATAACCAAATTTAATATCAAAATGAAAACTTGCTGAATTAACTATGCAATGTAGTATGGTCATGTGACCACAATATAACACGCTACCGGTTGAAATCTTACTTGTTGCATAAGCTGCACATACCAAATAAAATACTAAAATAATTTGCAGACATAGACTAATAGCCACAGAACTCTAATTTTGATGTCACTGGGTCTATAAAACCCAAAATGTAGAATATAGTGTCATATAGTTAGTATAATATAGTTAACTTTTAAAGTTTTGGTAATTTAGTATGTGTATATAGTATGCATACTATGATTACAATGCAGATGTTAACCAACTACATCTTTTTCTTGACTCATTTGAATAATTTGATAAAAAATTGGATTAAAAATGCTAATTAACCATATTTCATTGCAAAATAAAAATGTACTGAATTAAATATGCAATGTAGTAAGGTCATGTGACCACAATATTACATGCTACCAGTTGAAATATTACTTGTTGCATAAACATACTGTGGCACATAACTACTAAAATACTAAAATATTGTGTAGATATAGACTAAAAGCCACAGAACTTCAATTTTTGATGTAAAAACCCAAAATTTTGAATAAAGGCTTATACATTTATTAGAATATAGTTCAATAAGAAATTAGGTAATTTCTGAAGTATATAGCATGTGTACTATGATAGTAATCGGCTACATAAAATACATCGCTTTCTTAACTCATTTGAATAATTCTGTCAGAAATTAAGACATTTTTATCCAGAATTTGATTAAAATGTAAAATAACCATTTTTACTTGCAAAATGAAAATTCATCGAATTAAATATACAATGTAGTAAGGTCATGTGACCACTATATAGGGCCTATCGCACCACTTTTGTTCCAGAACTAAATGTACAGTACTAAAGTACTGGGACGATTTTGGGCGAACTATTTCCCAGAACCATTTAAAGGGTTGCACAACTTGAACGCAACTTACATCGTAATTACGACTTACCTAATTGTAAATAAAAACTTCCCAGGAGGACTTGAACCCATCAATAGCATAAAACATACTGCTTTACATACTAAATACTAAAATATTTGGACACAAAACTCCACTTTCACAGGGTCTATAAAACCCAAGATTATAGTGTTATTTAAAAAGTTTTGGTCGATCTACATGCAGCCCTGTGATTGGTTTACCGTTCTCCTTGTAGCCCATGCCCAGGATGACCTCCGGGGCCCTGTAGTACCGCGTCACCACGTAGGGCGTCATCATAAAGCTAGTGCCAGCGGTTCTCGCCAACCCAAAGTCCAAGATCTTCAGCGTACAGTCGGATTTCACCACAATATTGCTAGGTTTCAGATCCTTAAAGGGAAATATGGGTCATGGTGAGATGACGATAAGAGTTTTGGTAGGAGTTCAGATTTGATCGACTATATAAATTAATAAAAAAGACCTTCCAACTTAAATTGATCCTGCTGTGTGTATTCATGTTTCTCACCCTGTGGATGATGCCGGCTGAGTGCAGGTGTTTGATTCCACATAACATCTGGTACAGCAGGTAGGACATCCTCTCGTGGTCCAGTTCCATCTGAATCACCTGGCAAAGGTTTGCATCCATCAGCTCCATGACCAGGTAACTACAGAAGAGAGAAGAAGGAAGGAAGGAAGAAAAAGTGAATTTCACAGGATAGACAACAGCTGCAGTAACTGTCCCTGTGGTTCTGTCATATTACATCAGCATGGCTTCATTCATTCTTCCTTATTGCACAAAAGAGACTGCTGTGGATCGATGTGGATCTTTACAACCCCTTATACAGAGAAAATACTTGTCGGCTGATGACAGTCAGCAAGAATACTAACAGTCAATAACATTCTGCTGAGTGCTCAAAAACCATAGCTGCAGATTTATGGATTAAACATCATATTTGCAATTTATTTTGTTTCACGAAAATCCAAAACACACTTGAGTTAACACTCAATGAATGAAAGTACACTATATATAGCAAACTATATGCTAAAAATGGTTAGAAATAACTGTAAAAAATACTATAGAATAAAAAAGATTTACTTTTTACATATACATATAATTGTTATTATTTATTATAATATTAACTGCTTCATATTTATATTATAAGCAAAAATCGCAATTTAATTTGCTTCATGAAAACAAAAAAATCACAGATATTTACATAATATATAAAATAATTTAGATAATATAATTATTTATTTATGTAATAATTTATTATAATTATAGTTATTTATTATTATTATTATTATTATTATTATTATTATACTCTATACTATTAAAAAGTGAAGAAAAAAAACTTTATTATAATGAATAATATCCCTATTTCTGTGTGGTACATTTATTTATAAGCAATACACACACACACACACACACACATATATATACATACATATATATATATATATATATATATATATATGTAAAGATCAAAATTTGTCAAATTTTAACATGACAAACTAACTGTTTGTTTTAGATTTTGTCTGACCACAATTCTGAAGCTAGTTTGCTGATTTCTAATCATTTAGTCTGCATAAACTCACGTCCCATCCATCTTAGCACTCAAATGATCCGGCTGCGACTGAGCAGACATTTCATACTCGACATATTGATCCTGCTCTAGATTAAGTCCACACAGCATGCAGAATAAATCAAGGCATGGGGGGCATGAGATTCAAGTGTCAGAGACCAACCAGAGAGCAAGAGCATAAACAACTGCAGCTGATCTATCACCCTCACTCTGCAACATCACAGCGCTCGTATCGGGACCCTGCATAAGCTCAAACACCACCGGGCATGCTGTTATTAACCTGAAATATCATAAATTACCTTACTCTAGCAGACTGTGCAGTTTTTCAGCAATTGTTTATATAGGTATTGCATTTAATACATCAAAAACATTTACATTTTAATAATGTTTATATGCAAGCACTTTCAGCAATAAATGTCCCCTTCTCTTTCTGATAATATATTTCTTTCCTTAGGTTAGTTGGATATATACATATATACAGAGACAGGTGTGCTTACAGCATAAATTTGGATTCAAAGTGGCTTATCCAATCAGATTTCAGAGCCAGACCTACGATTGTTTTTTTTTTTTTTTTTTTTTAACATTAGCTGTAATCAGTTTGCATTCAGATGTTTTATATGATATAATCAAATGACTTCATGTCTGGAAAATCTCCAAATGTTACTTACACATCTAATAACTCCAAAAAATACTTCTGTGTTAAGAAAACAAATAATAAGATGATCATCAGGAGAAAAAAATAAAAGAACAACATTAATAAATGAAGTTATGAAGTAAAAACAGAAAATATAAATATATAAGATAAAATCTAATTTAAAATATTAACAAAAACTATAAAAGGATATCAGTGATATATCGAATGACACCAAAATGACTAAATAATGACCCAACCATCATTTATCTATGAGCTATTCCTTTAATTACTCATTTAGAATGTGTGGGTAAACTTTGCTCATGTTATTTTCCTCGAAAAGAGACTGGAAGATCCATAAAAGGACTGTCGATAAGAGGTGAGGATGATTTCGTATTTCTGTCACATCCCAGCTGTCCTTTATAACCCCAGTCTCAGACAGAGACACAGAGAGAGAGAGAGCGAGGAGGAGGACAGGAGATCTGGCAGCAGCATTGTGAACCCTTCAGTTGCCAAAAAAGTGTTTCCTCTCTGTCTTTTAACACTATTACTCCCTTTCTCTCTTACTTTGTCATTCATCATCTAATGCTACCGATCTCTTGTGTGCCGTGCAAGATGTACACAATAATGTTCATTATGGCAGCCATATAAACAGAAGTCTCACTTTTTGTATTAAAGGAAACAATTATTAGCAGCATTTGCCATCAGATGGGACAACGGGGGAGAGATATTGTGATCTGACACTCACGTTTTTGTGATTGACACATTTCATAAGCACCAGCTCCCTGTATGCTCTCTTGGCGTGAGTCTGGTTCTGAAAAGGTCTGCTGAGTTTCTTAATAGCCACATTTCTGTCCAGGACGGCATCATATCCAGCACTGCCAGAGAGAGAGAGAGAGAGAGAGAGAGAGAGAGAGAGAGAGAAAGTATATTAATTTGTAGGAAAACAATGAGTTAGTGAGGAGAATGAAAAATATTTAAATGTTTAATCCACATTCAGAGTGAAATTCAACACATATCACCATAACCATTGGCCAAAAAACAATTTTACGGACACAAAGTGTTTTTTTTTTTTTTTTTTTTTGTTACAACTTATGAATGTCATAAAATAAACTAGATTTGCATTTCCACAAAGATATATTATTGTTTGCAATAAATAAATAAATAATGTTAAAATTTGTGGGTAATTTTAGCTTTTACATTTTGATTTTTAATTTTATAAATGTTTATAGATGGTTTAATACACTGAAAGAAAAAATGATGCTGAAACTATTTTCACTCAGAAATTGCTAGTAACTTTCACAATAAAAAAAATAACAAAAAATAACTAGCTTTAAAAATAACAGAAAGTAACAAATTGAATTAAATGTTGAATTAAATAAAACAGTAGGAAGACTGAATTTTTTTTTTTTTCCAACACAACAAAATAAAATAAACTTTATTTACATCTACACCAAAAAAAAACACAACACACTGTTTTTTACATTACAGTGTGGATATAAGAAAGAAAAGGTCAATCCTAATTCATTATGCAAATAAATGCGGGAAAGAAGACCAATCACAATTCAGTATGCAAATATATATATTATAAATACATATTTTGGAATTTACAGTATATTGAACATTCTATTCATGTGAGTTAATGTTTTCACATTTATTTATTTGTTTGTTTGTTACAAATATTATACAAAGTAAATACATGTATAAATATATAACATTCAATTAAACAAAAATAACAAGCAATGAGCCCCAGGACATTTTATGCTATCTTGCATGTACTGTAAAAAAGACAAATGTATGTCAATCACAACAGGAACAGAGAGAAATCCAGTAATGTTGTTGACTTCAGGAAAACCTTCGCTGATCAGTTGGTGGAAAGAAGCAGAGTATAACTCTCTAATAGCAATATGAGGAAAGGGTTAAACCTGGAGTCACTCTCTCTTCTTCTCTTTCTCTCTGCTTTCACTCGCCACCCAGGAAAACCGTGCTCATTAACTATTCAAGAGCCGCAGCTCTCCACAGGAAAATACAGGATTAGAGAGGGCCAAGGCACTCAGTGTGTGTGTGTGTGTGTGGCTTCAATCCCAAAGCACTGCAGAAAACAAGGTAGCCAATGGCTCATTGTGATATAACACATTAGTGTTCTCTAATAAGTGAAGGCTGATATAAATTGTATTTAAGGAGTTAAGCCTAGAAAAAATAATGATGAACAATTCAATTTCACAAATAAAATTGTTTCTTCAATCAACAAGTATACCTGCAGGCCAAAGGGAGGCAATAAATTAATTTTTTTAGAATAAATTAATCACAATAAAGCATTAATGAATCATAGTGGGTGGTGCCCATCTCAGTTGTTTCCTGTCTTTTACTTTGAGGATTATGGGACATTAAAGCCAAACAAGCATAAAGTTCCGGAATGATTATTTTATAAAATATATTATATATATTATAAAATCAGGAATGATTATTTGAAAGCTTGAACTATCCGGAAAACATGTAATAATTATATGTACTATATATATATATATATATATATATATATATATATATATATATACACACACACACACACACATATACATATACATATAATATATATATATTACAAATATTTTAACATGATACATTTTAACGTTACTACATACTTAATAATATATTAATATTATAATAATAAATAAATCACACACACACACACACACACACACACATAGGCTGTATATGTATACATATATATATATATATATATATATATATATATATATATATATATATATATATATATATATATATATATAAAGAAAGAATATAGAAGAGATAAGAATTATATAAGAAAATGTAAAGAAAATTATATATTAATACACACACAAACACACACCTGGAATATATTCCCCTCAGCGTGGCAGTAAGAAAACCTGGTAAATGCAGCAGCAGCAGTATAGCCGTTGGTTGAAAGCACTATATTTTTTACGACTGGACCAGGTACAAGAAGTGCTACCTTGTGTTCTGAAAGCTGCCGAGGTTTACGACTGAATGCTTCAACCCACAAGGCTGCTCTTTAACCATGTTGACATGCACTGGTAAAGGCTGAAGTGGCATTGTTAATAAAACATGACTCACACAGGTCCAGGAAATGTAATGACTGAAAAATGAATTCCTCCTGTAGCACCCCATGGAGCCACAGACTGAAAGTTGAAATTGTGCCATGTTCTACAGTCAAAACTGACCTTCACTCTTTTAATCCCCAATAAAAACCTTTTAAAAAGCCTTCTGGGTGAATAAAACGTGAGTGCTTGGGCACTTGTCTGTTTTCAATGCAACCTTTTTTAAATCCTCCACACTGGACAACAACTCAGCAGCCAAAGCTTTATATTTACCTCTATATAATAGTCTGAATTAAACTTGAATAAGGATCTTTGATTCACCTATGGATTATTTGAGGCAACAGTCAGAGCTGCAGAGTTGGTTGTACAGCAGATGGTCAAAGCAGAAGGGGGTGAGGTACACCAAAACAGTCTTTCTAGGAGGGGTGAGGAAAAACCCTACAGACGAGGCATACACAGTGAAAGAAAACCTGAAGTATACGCTAAATCAAAGTGACACTTCAAAAGAAATTGCAAATAAACCACACTGTAAAAATTATATTTTTGAAGAATGCTGGCATATATTTTAGAAGAAAATACTGTTTTAGTCTTTCTAATTTAAATTTCTGAGTGGAGCTGAATTATACAATTATTTCAGTCCACTAGAAAGTAAACCAGGTGATTTTAAGCCCTTAAGATATTCTCTCAGCTGCAGCAGGAAAGATTCTAAAGCACGTTTTTGGAACAGAGAACTGATGTGTCCATGGTAATGGCAGTTTGAGAGATTTTTTGGCTAATGGCGGCTGTAGATGCCCATTTGTGTCAAAGATGATGTCACGGCTGTCTCTCTAGGTGGATAATGCATTGCAGCATTGCTCTTCAAGAGCCCTGCCTACAGGCAGCTGTCACAAACCAGACAACATTTTAACTACTTGAACACCACATTTCACACTCCAGCATAAAAAACAGTTTGTATGAATAGACCTGACATATAACCACAGACACTATATCACAAATAGGATATATCTACGGAATTGCTTGTCTAAAAAAATATTATGCAATCATTTTCTCTTTGGCATATATCTGAAAATATTATTATTTTTTCTAAGAAATACAAAAGTGTCAAAACTTAATTTCTATCTAATGAAAATGATAATTGGTAAATAAATTCATAATGATAAGCTCCAAAAATGGTCACAAAAAGCCACTTACTTCTGTATGACTTGTCTTCCCAAGTTACACGATACATTTAAATGAGAAACAGATTGAAATTTAAAGGGATAGCTCACCCAAAAATGAAAACACAAACACGAATATTGTGGAACACAAAAGAAGATATTTTGAGGAAGGTTGGTAACCAAACCAAAGTTTCCAAACTTCCACTGTATTTTCAAACAAAATGCAATGAAAACCACAACTGTTTGGTTACTAACATTCTTCAATCTTCTTTTATGTTCCACGGAAGATGGAAACTCATACAAGTTTGGAATAATACAATGGTAAGTAAATTTTCAGCATTTTTTTATTTTTGGGTAGACCATATAGGAATAGTTCAACCAAAAATTTTAATTTGCTGAAAATGAACAAATTGGGAGAAACTTAACTATACTTCACTTGCTCACCAATGCATCCACTGCAGTGAATGGGTGCCGTCAGAGTAACAGGTTTGTTTTTTTACAAACCCGCAGTTTTTCACTTCATAAGACGTTAACTGATGGACTGGAATCATGTGGATGTGGATTATTGTGATGTTTTTATCAGCTGTTTGGACTCATTCTGACGGCACCCATTCACTGCAGATGATCCATTGGTGGGCAGGTGATGTAATGCTAAATTTCTCCAAATCTGTTCCAGTGAAGAATCAAACTCATCTACATCTTGGATTGCCTGAGGGAGATTGAGTTTTCAGCAAATGTTTATTTTGGGTGAAGTACTCCTTTAAATCTTTATTTGCTGAGAATGAGTAAGACATCTGACATTGCTGACAGGATTTTATTCCACTAAAAAATAAATTATTAAAACTCTCCAGCCATTTTTGCACCACTAAAAATCATATATTTTTTAAATTAAATACATTAAAAATCATGTTCAAAAGTACTATAATCAAAGCACAATACATCTCACACCCTAAACCAACTCTAAGCAGAGAAGAAGTGGAAAAGATGACAGTCGTAGTGGAGTTTGGTGACAGCCTGGTGAAATTAATCACAGCCTGGTGTAATTAACTTGACACTAAGTTCATCACAGTGTTCAGCCCCTCTGCCAGCTGCACAACAGTTTGGCTCAGAACCGTCCTATCAACTTTTTTGTGTTCTCATTATTTTTCTCTCATAAATGGCAGAGTCTTTGTGGCCTGTCATACACAAGACATGTAAATAAAAGGTGCTTTTTTTGCTGAGAGTTCATACAATCATCAAGCTATTTTCAGAAATGAGTACTAGAGTATTGCTCATTGCATATTAGAGCTAATATAGTAAATAGTCATTTTATGCATTGCGTATGCATATTATTATACAATATGTACACTACTGTTCTAAAGTTTGGGGTGATTAAGATTTTTTTTGTTTTGTTTTTGAAAGAAATCTCTTATGCTGAGGCTGCATTTATTTGATCAAAAAGTAAAAGTGACACAGTAAAACAGCGGTATTGTAACATATATTTTAAAAAAATAATGAAATAACTGTTTTCCATTTGAATGTATTTTTACATTCATTATTATTCTATATTATTATTTAAATTTATTTCTGTGATGCAAAGCTGAATTTTCAGCATCATTCCTCCAGTCTTCAGTGTTACAGGATCCTGCAGAAATCATTCTAATATGTTGATTTGCTGATCAAGAAACATTTCTTATTATTATCAGTGTTGTTGTTGTGCTGATTACTATTTTTTGTGGAAATTGTGGAAATTTATAAGATTATAAATATTGTTAATGTCACTTTTGATCAATTCAATGCATCCTTGCTGAATAAAGCATGCAATACGCAACAATAAATGTTCAAAACTGTGGTATTTAACTGTCACAACCACATCACATTGCATGTTTTTTTCAGGGCAATGTGTCGAGTTAATGTAAAAATATCTTTTGAGTGTCCAATCAATTAATGAGCCAAGGAAATATTATAAACCATGATTGAAAGTGGAGGGTTAAACTGAGCGCATTTCATTGGGAGATATTATTAATAATAGGACAAATGTCTTGACCTACAGCATTTATACAGTGCACAATATACTTTCTACATGAATAGAGTGAGCAGTGCGGACACAAAAGCTGACTTCAGAGAAACAGAAAAACAAGGCAAAAAACGTATTTCCTCCACTATTTGGGTACAGAAAACCCGAAGGAGTCTGACAGCATCCTTTTGCTTCTTTTGAATTTGCCTTTGTACTGCATAATGTATTATATAATACAGAACGGATGCTTGTAATGTTTTTGGGCAGTCTGTTTGTTTTATAGATATTTGTATTTACTTGTATGTTTACTTTCTTGCTACACATCTTTTTACCAAACATCCAATGTAGGAGAGAGTTCTGCAAGGTAAGAATCTGATTTTCCAGCACACGCAGTCAGGAGATTGGTGTGCGAGTATGGTGTGGTATGATAAATTATTAGCGGCCAAACCTTTAGCAGCGGCACGATGCCAGATGCTCATAGCTCTGACTATTACTCTGAGGAAAAGAGCACTCCGTCATCTAAATATTCAGCAAGTAGCTTTCCAACACGGACTGTGAATGATATGATGGATCCATTTAATAACTCTACAGACCCAGCTAGCAAAAAAACAGAAAAGGTTTAAGTCATGAAAATGTTGTAATAACCTAACCTACTGTACATGCTTAATAATATGACAATTATTTGTTTATTTAATGTGTGTATATATATATTATATATATATATAATATATATATATATATATATATATATATATATATATATGAGATATATATATATATATATTATTCCAAAAGTTTTGCCGGTATGAATTTTTGCAGAAATGTTGCAAACATTATCAATATCAGTGATAAAATGTAATATCAAAGTATGTTTTATAAGTTGTATCAAATTAAATTCAAATTAAATTTAATAATCCATCTATAAATTCTCTTTCATTCACAGCTGTCATAAATTAATCTTCACAATTAACTTTCAGTAATTGACCTGGGATGGTAAATTGCCAGATTTTTGCATAGATTTGCTAGTCAAATGAAACTTGAAATGAAATGAAACTTGAAATAAAAAATTCAATGAAACTTGAAATGAAATGACACTTGAAATGAAATGAAACTTGAAATGAAACATGAAATGAAATGAAACTTGAAATGAAATGAAACTTGAAATAAAAAATTCAATGAAACTTGAAATGAAATGACACTTGAAATGAAACATGAAATGAAATGAAACTTGAAATGAAATGAAACTTGAAATAAAATGAAATAAAACTTGAAATGAAATGAAACGATACTAAATGAAATAAAATAAAATAAAATAAAATAAAATAAAATAAAATAAAATAAAATAAAATAAAATAAAATAAAACCTCAATTGTTGTTGTTTGATTTTGTTTGGCATAGAAGTCTAGGAAATTTCACAAATTATTACAAAACATCAGCAAGTAATGCACTGAATTAAACACGTAAACTGATAGACTGAAATATAATTTTTTTGTAAAACATACTCCAATAATTGTTATAATTTCAAATCAACACTTTTATAGTGTCTATGCATTTTTGGTAATCAGAATACACAAACTGAAAAACATTAATTGTGATTTTTATTTCCAGCCTTTAAGCTTTTAATGTTTTTATAACATTTTTTAAAATACTACAGCAATATAACCTAACCACACCAGTTTTATCAGGGCCTGAGGAAAACATATGACTTTGAGGTCCTTTTAAACTATCCTTCTTCTCTCTCTCTCTCTCTCTCTCTCTCTCTCTCTCTCTCTCTCGGGGATCTCTCGACGGGTCTCTCTCTCTCTTTCTCTCTCTCTCCGGAGAATGATGTGGCGTTTGTTAGGCTAATACAGCTGCCATGCTACATCATGTGACTGCTGCTGAGGAGAGGAAGCTAAATTAGATCAGGGTTGTCCGTCCAGCAGGCAGGATAACTGCAGCCAGCAAACCAGAGAACACATCAACAACATCATTAACAGTCCAGTCCTGCCTCCCTGCCTTCTCCGCACAACCGAACCGCTGCCACTGAAACTGAGATGCAAGGAAAGAGGACTGGGGGATGGGGAAAAGACAGGGAAAAAGGAAAAGGGAGGGCCACCTTGATCCAGATCTCCCATAATCCCATAGGCAAAAAGTCTGTGACTCAAAATTCATTATAAAAATCAAAGGGTTTGGTTGCTGGGGAGCGCAACGAGCGCAACTCGGATCCAAGTTGGCTACTGTCTACTGGGAACTGCAATTCAACCTGCCAAGAAACTTCCAAATATCGCTCTTAAAATTCAAAACCTCAATCAGGAAGATGTTTGAGAAGCATTATGCCATATGGACTTATTTCACAATAAAAAGACACTACTCACCACACTATTCCCTGAGCCCCAGAACCGATGGGCTTTAGGTTTTGGTACCGTTTGAGAACCGTGAAGGTGGAATCTCCTACTTCCACACTGTAGAACTGGTTGTCCACTTTGCTTTTACTCATGTTGTAATGCTGGGCAATGTAAGAAACATCAACTTGTTTGCCAAACCCCTGGATGTGGAGAAAAAAATGGATGTATGAGCTGGAGGAGGATGAACATCACAGAACTTGGGTTTAGACAGCTGATATAAGCACTTGTAAGTCTATTATTTATACAAAAAGCACATTCATAAAGTCATAAAAATCAGTTTGAGTCACCTCAATAGTGATATAATAAACAATGTGAAGAGGTATAGATAAAACTGTTTATCTTCTTTTCATCAGCTCAGGATATGAAACCCAATGTAACACTATAAACCTACAGATGAGTTTGCTTAAATGGTTTGTAGATAAATAAATGACTGCAACGTGATATTGCAGCTTTATATTTAGGTCAAAGCACACACTAGGCAAATCAATTAATATAATTAAATGAAATGAGGTGTCACAAATGAGTGAAGACAAATATTGCATATATTACTATATGCAATTTGAGATGATGCAAGACTTTATATCTACAAGCCTGAAATAAGAATATAAAGACTAGATTAGAGTAGATTATCTTTTTATAAGTAAGATACTATTAAAGTTTTTATTATATAACTTCTTACTACTGTACTAAGATAAAAAAATAAAACTAGATAAATAAACAACTAACTAACTAACTAAATAAGAACTATATTATTTATCTGAAAAAAATTGTTGGGAAAGTTTTTCAATACTTTTTTTATTTTATTTCAAGTAACATTTTTTACTTTCAGTTTTAGTTTTAGTTAACTATAATGATCCTGCTATTGTGAGATAGTTTAAAATAAGACATAAAGTCTCATTTTGAGATATAAAGTAACATTTAAGTCACAGATGTGACATAAAGTCACTATTTCTCACCAGTGTGACTTATATTTCACAATGTGGCTTTATAGCTCACAGCAGCAACTTTATATCTCCTAACTGCAACTTTATTTCACACAATTGTGAGATATAAATAAAGCTGCAGGGGATACAAAATTGTGTATATACTAACCCATATCATTTTAGTTTCGCTACTAGAGGGAAGACTATTTTTTCTGTGCTTGGCTGAAGATCTCATATAAGACTATATTAAGTTAAACGGTCAATGTTATGAGAGCTCTGTTCATTCTGGAGCTCATGCCAGCGTTGGCACAAGGGCCAGCGGTGTAATCGATTGTACTAACACATACTCATTCACATACTGAATATATGCGTGGCCATACCAAGAGAGGAAGCTGTCTACATAATTTCACAAGCTAAATTTTAATTAGTGAGAGAGAGAGTAATATGTGTGTATGTACTGTACGCACTTCATAAAGTCTATCTTCATCATGGGAGTCACTTCTCACTGCAGTGGCCCCTTAATAAACTGAATGGGCTAATTTGAAGCTAATGAGCTTAGATTTGTGGTAATTGTGGCCTTTTATTAAGGATTGAGCGCATAGAATGCTTTGGTTTGGTTTGGTTTGATTATTGTGGTGAAACTAGTTCCATTCTAAAACCTGTTAAGCTTCCTACCGAGATGGCATTATAAGGCAGAAACTGTAAATAGTATGAGAAATTAATAGCATACAGAAATATTAACATTGTCATTTTTTTACATTATGTAATTTTTTATATGTATTAACTCATACACTACAGGTCAAAAGTTGGACTCATTAAGATTTATGTCTCTTATGCTCACCAACGCTGCATATACTTAAAATACAGTAAAACAATATTATTGTAAAATACTATTACATTTATAATAGCTTTATCTATTTTGAATCAATTCAGAGTCAATTCTCCTGTTTCCCAACAGAGCTGATACACTTTTAGGGATATGAAACACAGGAGTCAGTTGTCATTTAGTCATTTATCTGAAGTGACCACCAGCACACTTACTACAGTGACAGTCCCTGTGGAGTACACAGAGGTTAAGTGTCTCGCTCAAGGACACAGTGTTGATTCATGAAGGAAGTTTCATTGTGTAAAACTATGCATCATTATTATATTGTGATATACAGTATGAATGTTAATGGAAGCTTGTTGGGCCATTGGATAAAAAAAACAAAAGGGGTAACTGCAACTTTTTTCCCACCTTCCTAAGAAGAAAAGTCAGAATTGTGAGATCACAATTACCTTTTTTTTCAAGCTGTAAACTCAGAATTGTGAGGGGAAAAAATTGAATATTCAGACTTTTTTTTTTCTTAGAATTGCGAGTTTATGTTTTGCAATTCATAATTGTGAGAAAAAAGTTGCAATTACATTTTGCAACCTTGTTACAATACAAATGTTACAATATAAATCAGATCAACAAAGTTATATTGTCATATTGTCACAAGTGAGTCAGTCTAGAGCTCAGAATTTAAGGAAGATGTACATCTATAAATTAAATTTATATACTCACCCTTATGTTATTCCAAACCGTTTTTTTTTTTTTTTTTTTTTTTTTTTTTTTTGTCTATTCAATGAAACTTAATGGAGTGCAAAACAACAAAAGAATAGAAATTAGACATTTTCTAAATATCTTCTTTTGTGTTCCACATACTGAAATTTAAGTCATTATACAATAAAAAAGCAAAAGTCACTTTGCCAAGAAAAAAGAAAGAAAGAAAAGAAACACACACACACACACACACACACACACACACAAGGGTGAGTAAATGATTATATATATTTATATTTTATATAAATATATTTTTTTTCTTTTAATTTGAATGACGCATCTTTATGACAGCATTGATTTTAGAAAACACTTGCATGCATATTTAAAGTAATCTTAAGATGTCCTTAATGCATTTTGGGAAACCCAAGTCTGAATGGCTTGGAATGCTGAAAAGAATTGATCCCGTAAGCTGTACATCTTCCTCAAGGGCTCAGACATGCTGTCACCAATATTTGTTTTAGACAATGACACATCCATAAGAATGACGGACAGAATGGAAGTGAATGAATACTCTACCTTTTAATTTACCTGTATGGAACACACACCTGACAAAAGGCAATCTTCACATCCAGGACTGGAGCACTGCAGTTATATAAGAAACATCTGTTCATAAATACCTGAAACACAGGAATTAAGAGTCATGATTAAAAACTGAGTGAATAAATATAGCAAGAATTTGATACTGAGGTAGTAAGATATTTAATTTTTGTTCTGTAAAGCTCATTTCATCTCAAAATGACTTGGTTTCTCAAGATGTTTTTGGCAGATAATGAAATGTGCTAAAAGAGAGAAAGCTGAGATGATAAACAAACACTCTTTTTTTCTCTTCTCACATCTACCATCTTCATTCTGTCTCAGAGCCCCTGCCCTGTGGATATAACAGCTCTCAGCACGCTGAGGATCTATGCATTAGAAAAGGCTTTCCAAGAATAGTCAGTGTCATCCAGGAGTCAAAGACAGTATGGTAATTCACGCTGATTATTTCTTCCGCCTGCTCTGCTCTGTTTCCTGTTATTTTTTTTCTCTCAAGGGACGAGGAGGAGCTTTTGGTAGGCACTATGCACCCTGCCTTTTAAAGATACTGAAGCCCTGTGGATACAAGTGTTAAATATTCATTAGTGTTTTCCAGACTTCATATCAGCCAGCTGTAACAAAGAGATCAATCCATATGGATGCACAGCAATATGTGAGTCATTTTAACGGTATGAGATTTTTACATTTATTTATAGGCTGTTATTACTGATTTTACTTGGTGTCAGTGTAATGAAAAAAATATTAAGATAAATTTATGAAGTGATAAAAATGTAGAAGTAGTAGTATTTCGATATTACCAATAATAAATAAAAATTTGACTTAAAAAAATCTTACAGACCCCAATGTTTATTATATGTTTGTTAATACTTTTGTTTAAAAAGGATGCATTAAAACGATCAAAAGGGACAGTATAGATTTATAATGTCACAAACCAATTATATTTCAAATAAATGCTGTTCAAATGAACTTTATACAGTATTCATCAAAGAATCCTGAAAACGTTTTAAAAAGTATAATATTTTTACTAACATATCAAGCAGCAAATCTGTTATTATTATTAATAATAATAATTAATACATTAGTACAATATTAATAAAAAGAAGAAATGTTTTTTGAGCAGCAAAATTCATAAAAAACAGCTTTGCCATCAAAGGAATAAATTACATTTTACAATATATAAAAATAGAAAACAGATATTAATTGGAATAATAATGTGTAATAATTTAAATATTTTTAATATGTAATATATGTTACTAATTTTTGTATTTTAATCAATTAAATGCAGGGTGAGCATAAGACATAAGACATCTTAAAAAAACAAAAATATATATATTGCATAATATCTAAAGCATCATCTATGGTTGTGCCTTTGACGCAGATTTGATGATGGTTGGATGTGTGAAAACAGCACTTGCTAGGATGTTCTTGCTGGTTTTGAGTGGCAGTTTACAGCTGTGTGTGTAAATGGCATGAAGTGAGTGCCTACAGCTCACGTGTGTTTGTCAAATGACTGACATTAACAGCACCGCTTTCATTTCCTTTTCACAGCAACCGCTGAAACACACAAACCTGCACTGCTTCTGCGGTCCGCTCAGAGACAAAGCGCATTATGGGATACCCAGCAGCTTTGTGATAACCTTCATATTATTGATTAAAACGAGTCAATATGATGAAAAGAATGATCCAAAGAGAAGAGCAAGAGAGCTTAAATAGCTCCTGCTTCAGTAAAATTGTTGGTTCCACTCCTTAATTACTATTTTCTCTCATTATTTGCAGTCTGAAGTCAGTTAATGTTCTAATAACAGTGTAAACTTCTGATCAATACAGAGGCTTCTTATAAAAACAAGCAACCGGCATTAGAGGAGTGATTATTTTGCTGCTTTACCACCAGTGTTGGGTAAGTTACTTAAAAAAGTAATCCACTACAAATTAGGAATTACTTCTTTAAAATTGTAATTTGATTACATTACTGATTACTGCATTTAAAAAGTAATCAGATTACGAATTACTTTACTTAAGTTACTTTCAAGTTTATTTACTTTTCAAGTTCAAACCTAAAAAATCCACTGCAAAGAGAAACTCATAGTTCTTTCATTAATGTAATACTGACAGAAAAAAATACATAAGCATTATTTTTATAGCCTATACTTCCAATATCAACAATTTTTTTATTTTTTTTGTAAAATAAAGAAAACAAATTGGGTGCGCTTTCTGCATTCTCAGTTTCCGCGAATATCTTCCTGATAACAGTCACTAAAATGAACAAAAATGACATGAGAAATACAGTAGGCTATATCTAAAGAAAGCTTTAAGTGTTTATTATTAAATGAAGTAAGTCATGTCAAAAACAAATATTCTCTAATAAAATAATCCGTATGAAACCAACGCGAGGTACAGTCTCTCCCGTCTGAGCTCACCTATATCACATCCACGCACATCGCACGCTTTAAGATCATCACCCATTCGAAAGCAGGCTTGAGACGCGCGAACATGTAAATGTCCCCTCCGTATACAAAGAAAGATTCAAGTTCATCTCAGCTACTTTTCGTTTTTGAAAGAAGACGCACTTCTTAAGGAATAATCAATTGTGATGCTGACGAATGATGCTTAATGCAGCGAATGATCTCATTCTGATAAGTCATTTATTTTTACTTATTAGTGTTACTGTGACATAAACTTGTACACATTCACTTGTTGAACTTTTCCCAAACTATAATGCCAGACTAAAATATTTTGAGTGCAACATTTTGAAATATGATTCATACGAATTGAAATACGACCTTTTATTTCATCTAAATGTTGTAGGACTCATCTGCATTTAAGCTCACATTGGCAGGGGGTTTATTAAAGGGCATACTGACCTGCAAAATATGATTTTTAAGTTCATAATTTTTAACACTGAATTTGTAACTTAAAAGTAACATAAATTTTATTGACATACTGTAAGTAACTGTAATCAAATTCCATAAATTTTAAATGTAACGCATTACTTTACTGCGTTGCCAGGAAAAGTAATTAGATTACAGTAACTCGTTTTTGTGTAACGCATTATACCCAACTCGGTTTACCACACATACTTCATGCAGCCGATATCGCAAGGGAATGTCTTTCACAGGTTCAGCTTTGTCACCAATTTTAAAATTACAGTTTTCCACATTTAATCAAAGCAATGTGCAATACCTCTTCGGAGGTATTGAAGATTGAAAACATTATATACATATAAATGCAACACTCATGTGTAATGAATCTTGCAATGTCCTCATTTGTTTTGTATCGCTTCCTTCAAACCAGAGCGATTGATTCAAACATTTTGCCAGTCTGTTATTGTGGCGGCAAACCAATACTTGCATAGAAACAAATTAATTCTTAAAACTGATTTTGCAAAAACAGAACTCAGCTCAGGAGACACACAGCCATCGGTGAGAACATCCTTGAACAGATTTCAACTAATGACACACAGATTTTTATCACACACAGTATGCTAATGAAATACAAAGTCTTGAAATACTGAGGAGTTGCTGTTAGCAATTTTCTGTATCACAAGTGGCGCTTTTCAAACAAAATTGAAAAAAATAACACTCTCAAATGCTCCCCTATCTGATGGTGTTCATCAAAAACAGATAATATAGTCAGTCATTTTGTGCATGGTATTCCAACTTACAATTTACAATTGTACATACAAAAATGGAAATGTTTTTCCTCTGCATTTTTGAAAAGTTTTGCGTACAGATGCCAATGTTGTCAAAAAGACCTCACGTCACATGGATCCGCAAAAATGAAAAAACAAAAACAAAAATTCTATGTACTCTGCATGCCAGGCCAGTAGATGGCGATGTCACTGTGTAAAGAAACATCATGCGAACACATATGCATGCACAATGTCACCGTTTTTCATAAAAACAGCCCCTTACAGTCACATTTTACTATCCCTTTTTATCAAAGATTTTTGATACTCTGGATCCATTAAATCAATTGCTTCATTAAATGATCCACTGTTTCAAAGGGCTTGAAACACCACAGGCTTGAGGTACCTGCTGGTAAAAAAAACATGTATGGCATTGGCACCTTTTACAAACCAATTGCAAATGTTTTAATATTAAATGTAATATTTAAATAATTAAAATACCAAATAAATATGAAGGTTTTGTAAAATTTGTTTTGTGTGTTTTTAGGCAGGGCTTGGCAAACTAGGTCAATTAATAGAAGCAATTAAGTATATTTTTTGTATTATACACGTGCAAGGGTTCACAAGATAAATGCAATACAGTGGCGAACAAACTGAATTTTAAAACGTTTAGAAAGTAAGGTTTGATAATACATGATGTAACAAAGCACCAAGTCACACCACTGATTCGAACCAAAACAAACCACTGATTCGGGGGGAAAAAAACACTGATTTGAACCAAAACAAATCATTGATTCAAAACAAAACAAACCACTGATTCTAACCAAAACACTGATTTGAAACAAAACAAACCACTGATTCAAATCAAAACAAACCACTGATTTGAAACAAAACAAACCACTGATTCAAAACAAAAAACTGATTCGAACCAAAACAAACCACTGATTCGAAAGAAAACAAACCACTGATTCTAACCAAAACACTGATTTGAAACAAAACAAACCACTGATTCAAATCAAAACAAACCACTGATTCAAACCAAATCAAACCACTGATTCAAAACAAAACAATCCACTGATTCAAAACAAAAAACTGATTCGAACCAAAACAAACCACTGATTCGAAAGAAAACTAACCACTGATTCAAACCAAATCAAACCACTAATTTGAAAAAAAAAAAAACACTGATTCAAAACAAACCATTGATTCGAAACAAAACAAACCACTGATTCAAACCAAATCAAACCACTAATTTAAAAAAAAAAAAAAAAAAACACTGATTCAAAACAAACCAACAATCCGAAACAAAACAAACAACTGATTCAAAACAAAAAACAGATTTGTACCAAAACAAACCACTGATTCAAAACAAAACATTCAGAAATGTTGTTTCAAGAGTGCCCATCACTTTTTTGAGTAAACAAGGATATTCAGAGAGAAAAAATAGAGGATGGGACTTTAAAAAGTTGATGTTACATTCCAGTATTTTTGAGGGGAAAAAAATAGACACAAGACCAGAGACAGAAAAAGGCCAGTCTATGCTGCTCAACACCCTTGACTGAAAGGTTGTGTTTACAGCAGCACTAGCTATGAAAGCTGCTAATATAAAATCACACCATATCAACACTCTCACCAAAAAATCAAAAACAGAACAACGAGGATGTGTTTGTGATTTTTAATTATCAATATATTAAGAAAATAATCTTTTACATTTTCTGAAGAAAACATATTGCGCCAACACATGCTAAACATGGTACCATGAGTTTTTTAGCATGTTCTTATGCAGTTGCTATGGTACTGCAAAGGCTTTGATTTGATTTGATTTGTCAAACGAGCTCTCACATATTCTGTTCCCTAGATATGACTCAGGTCTCTCCTTTTTTCAGTAATAACAGTGATGTTAAACTAAGCAAATCCAGCTAATGAATGGATGGTGTTATATACGAGAAAATGGACTTTACAAAAATATTAGAAAATCAAATACATCCAAATCCCATTATTCTCCACACTCAACATCACTGGTGTGGCATTTAGTGTGCATCAAATCGACACAAGTTTTAAAGTCTCCACAGCAACATGATCTTGTTAAATTAGATATTATCGACTGCTTAGATCAACTGGCATTAACATTCACACTCTCTAGCCTGCTATTCAATAAATATCTGACAGCACATAAATAGTTGAGCTGCACAGAAATATTATCTATAAAGAGGAGAATACGGCAAGGTCAGGGACGGTTGGCCTGATGAATGAGGCCGAGGACCGATGAGGAACCTTGATAAGAGAGTGATGAATTACTGACTGCAAATATGACATTAACAGACAACAGGACGCAAGCAGAGAGCAGGAACTCTGCCTTCCCAAGGGGCCCAAAAGGGCAATGCTGTGGCAATAAAACTCATGCCTGGAGATTAGAAACAGCTAGAGAGATGCACAAAAAATCTTCCTATTATGGATCAAGTATAGCTTCTGGATAATACAGAATGGGTGAGTTTAATAATGCTGGATTGCAGGTAAAGCTCTCTTGTGCATCGACAGATCTATTGAGCTGGATAGGGTGCACAAGATATTTAAAGGTGCTGTATGTAAGATTTTGACTCTACTAAAGCATAAAAATACCATAATATGTTTGCAGATATTTAAGAAACATGCTAAGTTAACATACTTGTTTATCTGAAAAACAATGCTACTGTCAGTTATTCTCCTTTGAAAATGTACATTCCGTGCCAGAATGTCGATCTTTGTTATGGTTTTTGAAACCCGCCCACTGCCAGTTTACCCAATTGTATCTCGGCACCCCAGGTTGCCAGTTGATGGAAAACACCGCATATTTCATTTCATTCATCATCAAGTGCGCTCGTTCCTGTTTGTGTCATCAATCTGGCAACCTGTGTGTGCGTCAAGTCTGAGGAGGAGGGGAAGAGTGAAAAAAACCCTCTCCAATATTTTGAATTTGGACTGTAATACCTAGTTCAACCACTCGGTGTCAATCCTACATACAGCACCTTTAATAAAGTCCATCTTCAAACCTGTCAACAGAGTGACGTGAAGGTAGTAGAGCTGGTTGTTATGCAGTGTTATTATAGGTAGCTTAACCTAAAACCATTAAAAATGACATAACTCGAAAACAAAATAATGAAATAAAGTAAATTATATACAGTATATATGTATACACACACACACACTATTAATATTATTCAGTTTAACTGTACTAAAGTAACTAACACCAAAACAGAAATAAAAATTAATAAAAGCTATATCAAGATTTAAAAGAAAAAAGAAATCATAAAAACAAAAAACACAACAAAATTACAAAAAATTAACTAAAATTAAAATTACAACACTAACTATAAATATAACACTATAAAATAGTTCAAAAGTTAGTAAAAAAATTTTTAAAAGAAAGTAACGCTTTTATTTAGCAATGATGCATCAATCACAGGACAGTATTTCCATAATGTTACAAAAGAATTATATAAATGTTGTTTTTCAACTTTCTATTTATCAAAGAATCCTGTAAAAATTATTCATTCTTTTCACAAAAATATTAAGCATAATTATATAAGAAATTATTATTAATAATAAATGTTTCTTGAGCAGCAAATCAGCACATTTGAATGATTTCTGAAGGATCATGTGACACTGAAGACTGGAGTAATGAGTAATGAAAAATCAGCTTTGCATCACAATAATAAATTACATTTTAAAATATATAAAATGTAAAAAAAAAAAAGTTATTTTAAATCATAACAATACTTCACAATGTTATTGTATTTTTGATCAAATAAATGCAGCATTGCTGAACATAAAAAAAGAAAGAAAGAAAAACACATCTGACACATTTCTACCGTCGAATGTTATATATGTCATACCTCCAGCATTAGTGGGTGTACGTGTGTGTGTGCTGCTATTATGCCAAAATCTGTTGTTCACACAGGTGGTGCGCACCAGAGGCTAATTTTGTAAAGTGTTTGGACAGCGTGTGAAACATTCAGTGCACGGCAGCCATATTGAGATGAGCAGACAGGTGATTTCAGACCTACAGTGAATCATCACCCCTGAGACCCGACAGATGGAAAGTGTACATCACCCTCTATCTCTCTTTCCTCTTCTTTGTCTCCCTCTTCAACTCAGTTTCATGAACGGAAAACATTGATTAATTAGTCCATTGTGTCTGGAACTTTCAGGTCAATTTACACTAATGATCTGTCAGAGGTCTGTGCTTCATTCAAAGTCAGATATGGGATATTTCTGCTTGATATCTATGAAAATCCATTCAAAAATTTCATTGCAGAATTTTTTTTTTTATTATTCAAACACGCAGCTTTTCACTTCATAAGATGTTAATTGATAGATAGAAGCTATGTGGATTTGTGAATTATTGTGATATTTTTATCAGCTGTTTGGACTCTCATTCTGACGGCACCCATTCACTGCAGTGGATTCATTGGTGAGTGACTGATGTAATGCTTAATTTCTCCAAATCTGTTTTGATTAACAAACAAACTCATCTATACCTTAGATAGTCTAAGGGTGAGTAAATTCAGCAAATGTTAATTTTTATGAGAAGTATTCTGTTAATAAATACTGTAATATTATATAAATAATACTAAAATAACACTGAGAAACAACTGGCAAACAAGCCTTGAAAAGTACTGTATGACAGTGCTGTGAAACCCTGAGAACCAGAAATATGCTATAATCATCATCGAACATACTAACAAATTAGTTACAGCCATCTTCTAATCACTAGTGTTCCCCACTTTATTAATGAGGAGCAGTAGATTCTGCTAAGATATGCACATAACCTTCATAAATATGCAAAGAGGTGAGAAAGACAGGATGTAAAATAATGCATGAAATTAAAGCTGGATATGATAATAAGTAAAAAAAAACAGACACTCAACCTCTACTCTTTAATGCCAGGCAGATATTTGACGTCTGGCTTGTGTCTGGGACTTTAATATTATTCAATCATTTTATCTGTCAATCATCAGAGGTTTGGTAGGAATATGTTGCCTGGGAAAAGCTAAATCCAGGCTTTAATTCCTGTGAAATTAAGAGATAGGCAGAAAAGAGGAAATATTACTTTTACAGTGAGAGTTAGAGGGAAGAAACATGGCAGCAGATGGAGGAGAAGAGATTTTATTATTATTATTATTTTTGGCAGGGAGAATGTCTCGGATAGTTATGGGCGACCTTTAATTACAGAGATTCCTGTTTTGATATTTATTTGATGGTTTCAGTTTTTCAGTATACTTGAAATGAAAATACAAAATCTCCAGAATAAGAACTGAAGATAAAATGTTACCATATTTTTCTTTAAATTAATAGTCCCACATCCATTTCCATATGAAACTAGATTTTACGTTTACTAAACAAAATTCAAGTTTCCCATGCAAAATTTACTGCCGCTCTGTTTTCATGCCTTAAAAGTATATTTAAGTATTCACATTTTATATACTATTATAGTAATTATTAATATTTTGATTTAACTGTTATTTTTCATAATTTTTAGTTTTCATTTGTAATTTTTTTTTGGTTTGTTTTCTGTTTCTCTTCAATTTATTTTTTATTTCAGATTTATTTTTCGTAATTTTAGTCATTTAATTTAATCTTATACAACAATTTTTGCAACAATTTATATTTTCAAGTTTTTTTTCCCTGTTTTTCATGTAATATTTATACGATATATCATTTTTTGTTTTACTTTAGCTTCATTTCAATTTACGAAAATGTTTTTAATAGTTTTAATCTTTAACAGTACTTGAGAGCACTGCGTATAATCATGTAATTTCCAGCCATTATTGCAAATTAGAAACCTTGCATTTTTCTTATCAAGAAAATGTATATATAAATCTTTGTTTGATAGGGGCTAGTGAAAATATGTTGGCAGGTTTATTAAAAATCTGAACTACTGGCCTGACCTGCCTCTAATCGTATATTCAGTTTAAAACACACACACACACACACACAAACACACACACACAACAGGAAATGATCTCAGACACACACACAGGGGTCAAAAGGTCTCTGCTGACTATCAAATCAGTGCTCTGTTCACCACAATACCAAAGAAAACTCTCCAGACATATTATCTGAAGAAATTGCCATGACAACCAAATCCAGAGTGATGCATAAAATCCCCACGGGTGCATAAAAACACACACAATCAAATTACAGACTTACAGTGCCTCAAAATCCAATTTAACCCTTGACACGACAATGAGAACGCGCGCAAATGTGAATACACAGTTCACAGGCCTGTATCATGAAAACCAACGAATAGCAGGGTGTTTCTGTGTTTTTATGTGATTTCGAGAGGCTGTTGATAGCAGTACGGCTGATTTACTCAGGTCATGAACACATTTCTCTTCACCGGGAGCAGATATGGGCTCTGTCGGCGGGGCCGGGGCCCGTCTTCACTGACAGCGCTGGCAGGTATTGTGTGTGTGGGCGGCAGATACCATACAACAACATCAGCTGGAAAAAGAAGACAGACGTCCTCGCTGCTGCCTGTGCTGTTTATGTTCCAGATCCTGCACATAATGATACAGGGCGGCCATGTTGCCACACAGACACAATCAAGTCCTGTCTGATAGGAATCTGATATATTACCATCTGTTTATGTGTATGCAGTTTAATAATCACTCTTAGAGTATTGTTAAAGTGTGCTAGTTCTCTTCTTAAGAGATAGTCCACATAAAAATCACAATCCTTTCATCATTTACTCGCCCTCAAGTTGTTCCAAACCTGTGTCAATTTATTTCAGCTGTTGAACACGAAAGAAGATATTTAGAAGAATGTTGTTAAACACAAAATTGACAGTAGCCATTAACTTTTTTTTTTTCTTCTCCATGCTATTGAAGTCAACAGCTACCAGCAACTGTTTGGTTACCAATGTTCTTCAGAATATCTTCTTTTGTGTTCAACAGCTGAATGAAATTCACACAAGTTACACTGCAGGCGAAACCTCAGTCAACATTCTTCACAAGAAGCAGTTTAGATATGACTTTTCAAACAGAACATCCTCTAGAAGAGACCAAAGCTTGAGGATCAGACGAGCAATTCAGAACAAAAGTGACTGAAATTATGGACAGATGGAGTAAATCTCTTTATTCTAGATCACCAGAGCAGTGCTGTAACACACAAAGGATAAATAAACTTCATAATTTAAACCATCTTCAGTTGGAGGCTTTGATAATGTGGCAAATTTAGCTGAAACAGAATATTAGAGGGAAATAATGTAGGACGGGACTTAATAAAATATGATATTTTCCCCTGCCTATAGTGACTTGGTTTCATTGGTAAAAAAAAAAAGAAAAGAAAAAGATTTTCATTTTGATGAAACATTATGAAACTTTTTTTTTTTGCACTGATAAATTGTGCACAATAAAGCCAGTGACGTATTAATAAGTAAATAGTACATTTCACATTATCTGTAAAGGATAACTCACATTGAGTCTTAAAAATGTGATTTGAAAACGTGTTTTTATTTGACTCTCATTTGCGCTTGTTCAGAGGTTAAAGTCGAGTTGGGAGCGAGTCTCAGTGCTGACAGTTTCATTTAACACCTCGGCTTTTCTGACTTAATGGGACGTATTCTCAACCACCTTCTGGATTATTCAGCAGTTCTGCAGTCTAACTTTAGTTTTTACACACTCTACACAAGCACACACAAGTGTATGTTATTCCTACATTAATTTTCTCACCAAACATGCTGACAAAGTTAAAAACAGACATTGCTGGCTGCCAATAGGAAAGAACATCAAAATAAAAAACTTTTACTTTTACTTTTAATTAGAGCCCTATGAAATCCATTTTAAAAAATTTAGTTATATTTTGTTTTATTTTTTCAAAATTCTGTTTTTTCAATTTTAATTTTCTGGATTTTTCTAGACTCTATGGTTAAATCTTATTCATCAAAAGGCATGTATAATTAATATTATATTGTATAACTTACAATATTAAACATCAATATATAAATAGTTTAATTAAAAAAAAATTTTTTAAGGCCCTATGAAATGTTTTTTTTTTTTTTTCCAATTCTGTTTTTCCTTTCATTTTTGGGATTCCATTTTAATGGTTTCATTAAATATTATTAATATTAATGATCAAAAGCATCTCTAATTGTGTGATTTTATTTTTACATTTCTTTTATTAATTTATTTTATTTTATTTTTTTTTCAGAAATACTGTGTGCGTATTTAAATTTTTCTGCTAAACAAATTCTGGTAAATTTATGGTAGCATTAAGTAATTTTATAGTCATTATAGTCAATAATCATAAGATATGACAATAGTTTTTCTCAAAAGAAACAGTAAAATGCTCATGAATTGACTCTCAGAGCAGTTCTAGAGGTTATGTTTATGTTATGCTCTACGCCATTCATTCACAAATAGAAAGAGGACTCATGGATTCATTTTAAATGGTATTTTTGCAGTTTAATATTCACAGACACAAGTCCACATCAAGTTTTCATTTAAGTGATGTATCCATCCAAAATTTGGCATCCGTGACATTACGCATTATATATTACATTCGGATTTTATGACTGGATTCCGCGATTCCATCCATCCATCCATTCATCCATTCAGCATCACGGAAATCATAGGGCCCTACTTACTTCATGTCAGTTGTCTTATCTGTGTCTATTTTTATTGCTCATAATGAATACTTTGAGAAACATCTGAGGCAGAATTGATAACCTAAAGAAACTTAACTCAGATATCCAAGTCTCCTGAGCTTCTGAAAGAGCAACAAACCCTATAGACGGTCACAGAATCCTTTCAGCTGATCATAAAAGACACTGAAAATTGCAAGATGCTTTAAATCCCTCAAGACCTTCAGTCTTGAAGAACCAAAATGTGTGTTGTTTACTGTTAAATCAATGGCAGACATCACTCACTAATTACAGAGCACTTGAATATTTTGCAGTTGGCTGCACAAATGCTTTGCTAGAGCAGTAAATCAGCCAGAATTTCCATTTTGTCTCCCTGGTCTTAAATTGCCTTGTTCTCTCAGTTTGGGCTTTTTCTTTTTGTTGTGTGTGAGAATATGTGTGTATGTGTGTGTGTGTGTGTGTGTGTGTGTGTGAGTGAGAGAGAGAGACGTCAGATTAATCCCACTCTAGTTCACCGTTAACTCTGCGGTGTCCTGGATGGCTTAATGATATGAATAATTAACATATCCCCTCACTCACAGTCTGTTCACTACTCAACTGAATATTCCTGCTACTCCATTTTCTTCTTCTCATACTGCATTGTTTTTGAAGCCTTTGCGTATAGCGAGGAAAGCAGGAGTAGTGTAACTGTAAATATTATTACAGTTTAAAAATGTAATTTATTGCTGTGACGGCAAAGCTGAATTTTCAGCATCATTACTCCAGTCTTCAGTGGCACATGATTCTTCAGAAATCAATCTAATATGCAGATTTGCTGATAAAAAAAAAAAACATTTCTTCTTATAATCAATGTTTAAAACAGCTGTGCTGCGTGACATTTTTGACATTTTTTCAGGAGATAGTTCAAAAGAACAGGATTTATTTGAAACAGAAATCTTTTGTAACATTATAAATATAGAGTTCTGGCATGAAACTCTAGATGGCGCAGTCCGATAGATCTAACTCAATCTGACCTAATGACCTCATCACATGGCACAGCTGATTGGTTTTCTCCTGTATCAGTAGCCAATGAGCTCGCTGCTCAACATTCAAATATATGACCAGTGTTTGCTGTAGCAGTTTGCAGCTTCAGAAACCCTCCACCTTCCCCAGCTCCACCTGTATAGATCTGCTACGAGGTGATTCATGTGTGCTATATAGTTGCTGTTCCAAATCAGTTACTTTTAAGTTTCATTTCAGTTAGGATGTTGACTTAGAAGGCACTTGTCTATGTAGTCTATAGGCAGCAAGGTAGCTCTCTAGGTTTTGGAACAAACATATACTATAAAAGATTATTGGAGTATGTTTTAAAATAAAATATTATTTCAGTCTCCCACATTTAGTTCACTATGTTTTTTTTGTTTTGTTTTTGTTTTTTTAATTAATTGTGAAATTTACTAGCAATTTCTGAGAGAAAATAGTTTCTACACCAAATCCGGCAATAAAATAGCCTTAATAAATTTAGGATATTTAACCTACATGGTCTGTGCAAAACTGTTTATGAAATGATGTTATAAAAGCATGAATGTGTTGTTGGGTAAGCATCATTTTTCTCCCTGTCAAGTAGAAATGACATCTGACTGCTGCCCTGTCTGTAAATACACCACCAGCTGGATCACATCAATATTGTATAGCAGCTTCCAAATATGGATCCCAATCCATGCCAACCAGCAACGATGACTGACGAAAGTGAGAGGTAAAATCTAGGAGTATGTTTCCATTCCAAAACTCCCATTAGACTACCTTGTGCTGCCAAAATCCTCGCAAAATAATCCACAGGCTCGATCTGGATTAGGACTAGGATTCTGAGCTGGGGTTTCATAGTTAATCTGACAACACATCTTTGTGTGGGGTTGATCATTAGACCGCCTGGCGTGATCAGATTATAATAATAGATTTAATGAAACAAATTTCTTTAAAAGAACAACAGCTTGTGATCGGTGAGTTACGTAATTTATCTCCATTTTGGAACACATGCGGCTTCAATGCAGATTGATAGGGAATAATGCGATCTATCTATCAGGTTTGAATCCTTAAGCCTTTCCGACCTGCAATAACATTTTAGATTAATGTCTCATAAACAGTGGGGGTGGAACACTGTAATAACCCACAGCATCTTTATCTAGGATAGCTAAATAAATAAATATTCATATAAATCAAATAAGTGAATAGGACAAAAAGACAAAGGAGCTTTTAATGTTATTGAATTGAGTATGTCCAGATACTGGACGGCTGAATTAATCTTTATGCCACAGGGAAGAAAATCGCATGCTCAGTTGCTCACTAGGTCAGGAACAGGAAATTCTCTTCCTCTCTGATCCTGTGGGTCATTTTCATTCATGTCAGGGCAGTGTAATGGAAGTTAACAGCACAAAAGAAAAGCAAATTTGCTTTTTATGTACTCTATAATAATATGTTAGGGTTTATGTACATCACAATGTGTTTTCCCCTTTACAGATAAAAGACTGAATCTCAGAAAGAAATGGAGATCTAGTATCTCCATTATTTATAAAGCACTTGGAAAGACAAAGTAGCTTTTGAGTTTAAGTGCTTGATTCTTTCATTAACCAAAAGCCCTTTCAGGTCCTTGCTGACTTCGGGAAGCTACCTCTTGAGACAGCATGCTAACTGAAATAGAACCTCACAGTGACAGATTTTATGCTCTACATAGGCAACCTCTCAAAATGATTCAAAAACAAATTATAAATTAAAAAAAATCGTATTTGATTCCAGTCAGTATTATTTTCATATTTATATACTATTATATTATTTATTAATTTTTACTTATATTTAGATTTTAATATTTATATTTATTAATATTTTGAATCAGTTTAACAGTCATTTTGTTAAACTGACTCAACATTTTTATATTATATATTTTTTTATTTTTGTTTATTTTTGTATACATTTCACACACACACACACACACACACACACACATATATATAAAAAAAACAAACAAACACACACATATATATATATATATTTTTATCACCACGTCCCCTTAGGGGCTCCATAATATTTTCATAAAGCTATCTATCTATCTATCTATCTATCTATCTATCTATCTATCTATCTATCTATCTATCTATCTATTCAGTATTGATGAATGATATATCGAAGTGCATACAATCTCATAAGTAGCACCTAATTGTACAACGGCTTGGCTATGTTGCAATCTAACTATTTCTAGGGGAAAATTTTCAAAACATATCAAACATTACATTAATGAATAATTATTAAAAAGACAGTCATTTTAATTAGTTGTAACTATTTCATACTTTTCAGTACTGATGAATGAGTATATTGATGCATTTGTTTTCACAAGGGATTCTGGGATTGCTTTTTTCACAACGGATGCTATGTTGCAATCTGGCCAAATATAGGTTTCACAAATTCGCCTGTTCATTCAGCCCTGCCAGAAAATGGAAAACGAACTTGGCTTGCTGTCTGCAAAGGCGGCTCGAACCCGAGGCTCAGCTTAAGCTCTGAGTAAGAACACCCCCCACCCCCTTGATGGTAAGGTGTGCAGGAAAAAGAGAATAATTTGGGTGGGGGGGTAGATGCCAGAAAAATTCTCCCTGGAACGGACTAATGAATGCTGCTTATATACGGTCATAGCGGTGACTGACAAGACTACATGATTAGGCTCCTCCCAAACCTGCGATGGGAGCTTCATGTGTTAGAAGGCAGCATAAGATACCATTCACTTGTTAGCTATGATGCCTTAAAAGGTAATCTAGTTCTGGAGCTCACTGAGTGCTAATGTGTTAGAAACCACAAACCTCTCACAAAACAAGTGACACATCAAACTTTCTGACAGGTGTCCGTGACTTTCCTCCATTGGGTGGGAGAAGTAAATAACAAACACCGCCTACAACCAGTCAGTCAGGATGTGTCTCCTATTCTCAGCATTCATCATGTACCCAAACTATCTGCAGTGACTCAACGAGTTTCTTAGCAACAGCCGAAACACTCAAGATGTCAATAGCAATGTTCTCCACCGCTATGACTGTGATTCTTATTATCTTGTCAGTCGCTTGTCTCGCTGTACGATCTTCATCCTAAAAACAATAGAAGAAAACGGGCTGAACGATTAAGCTCACAATGGCAGATGTCTTGAATGTCCAAAGCAAATGTCACTCACTGTTCTGTTAATATCAAATCCTCTTTTCTGTGGCAACTGTATGGTCTCTCTGGACTCAGCCAATCACAGCGCGGCATCCCTGAAGGCCACGGCCCACACAGCCAATCAGGAATGTGCGTCATCGTCATGGGGCATCGCAGCAAGCTAAGGCAGATCATCTATCTATCTATCTATCTATCTATCTATCTATCTATCTATCTATCTATCTATCTATCTATCTATCTATCTATCTATCTATCTATCTATCTATCTATCATCTTTAGTTTCTCTGTCCTGCTTTTAGTCTGAGCGAGTGCACAGAATGAGAGCAAAAGAGAGAGACCTGTTTTAGCCAGTAATTTGTGTCCTCAATCTATTTTAAATGCCCCCTCAATTTGACACGTTGCAAATAACTCACGTTTCTGTTACTTCACAAAGTCAGAATAATGGCAGGGTTTAAAGTTCAGTTCATTTCTAAGAATCAGTTTAAACTGTGTTTCACTAAATCGCCCCAAACATTAATTCAGTGTTTGCTAACTCTGATATTTGGCTTGGATTCTCAGTCACATAGGTGTGTGTGAGTGTGTGTATGTGTGTTTGCTTTTAGTCTGTTCTTTTCTGCTGTGCACCAGAGGCTTACAAGCATCACATAAATGTCAGTAATTCCACACTAGTCCCAAATTTCTCGTCTTTCCTTCCTCTCTCTTTCTCCTCCCCCTCTCCTGTTCTCTCTCTCTATCTCGCTCTCTGTCGATGATGCTGTGGGGAACCTGAAATCCTGTCAAGTAAGCTCTGCAGCAACATATGCATTCAACCAAGCACTAAAGAAACACACACAACCGAACCTCACAGCTCAGAGCGGAGTGGAAGTGAAGGGCCTGCAGTTACTTCAGTGAAATTCTTAGAATGGCAACAATAAATTGCTTTGAGACCTGAGAGTTTAAATCAGCCTCTATAACCAGCAGATCATTTAGAAAGATAGAAAGATAGAAAGTCAAACCAATTGAAAAACATTCAAACTCTCCTTCCTTTTTATAAGTTCCTGTCCATTAGATGACACAGCAAATATGTATGCTCTATTTCTCCTGATCACATAGACATAAACACACAGAGAAATACAAACACAGTGACACACACTTCCTAGTGCCTGTAATTAACACACACACACAAAAGTGAAAGAAAAGCAGTCAGCAGGACAGGGGGTTATCCTGGGGGAAATGACATTTGTCCAAACACTTGTTTGGATGACTATTTAGAAGAACACAAACAAAGCTCAGCGATAATAACATCTCATTAGTGTGCTGAGGCAATTAAAGTTGTCTCTTGCATAACACTCTCAGCTACTATAGGGCACGGCAAAAACATCTAAATTATTCACATTCCTGCAGTCTGATCAACGGATCCGGCCACTGGACTCACTTCAAAATACAGAGAGGAAACGGCTCAAACGCTGAATGAATGACTGTGCTTCAGAAATCTATCTATCTATCTATCTATCTATCTATCTATCTCCATATCTATCTATCTATCTATCTATCTATCTATCTATCTATCTATCTATCTATCTATCTATCTATCTATCTCCATCTATCTTACTTCTTCTACATCCATCATCTTTCTTCTATCTATCATCATCTATCTATCTATCTATCATCTATCATCCCTTTTTCATAATCATCTATCTATCTATCTATTCTATTCTCTTCTTTCTTTCTTTCTTTCTTTATCCTTCTTCCATCCTTCCATCTTCTATCTATCATCTATCCATCTATCCATCCATCTATCTATCTATCTATCTATCTATCTATGCATCCGTCCTTCCTTCCTTCCATCCATCCATCCATCCATCCATCATCATCTTTCTTTCTTTCTTTCTTTCTTTCTTTCTTTCTTTCTTTCTTTCTTTTCTTTCACTTTCCATTTCCATCCATCCATCCATCCTCCATCCTTTTTTCCCGCCCTCTATCTATATTGCATCCACTGTCATCCTATCTATCTATTTCTATCCATCCATCTTTTCTTCTTTCTTCTTTCTTCTTTCTTTCTTTCTTTCTTTCTTTCTTTCTTTCTTTCCGACTTTCCGCTCTCTTCTTTGTCTTTCTCCTTTCTTTCCTTCCTTCCACCCACCTCACCCACCCACCCATCCCCATGCCCTTTTTCCCACCCCCATCCATCCCTTCCCATCTACATCCATCCCATCCATCCCTCCCATCTATCTATCTATCTATCGTCTCTCTATCTATCTCTATCTATCCATGCTCTTGTCCTATCCATATCTATCTATCTATATATCTGCCTTCTCCTCCCTGATCAGCATGAGACCAAATCATACAGTTTTTCACAGGCAGTAAACTCTGTTGTTCATTCATTGCCTTCTCCTCCCTGATCAGCATGAGACCAAATCATACGGACTATCCATGGGACCACCCTTCTCTTCTCAAGACTCATGCTTGCTGTCTCCAATCCACAGCTATTCCACCTTGCACTGTCTTGCTTTAAAGAACCTATGATTTCTCCAATCCAAAGCAAACCCAACAACCCACAATCTAGCATACCCCCCCACCCAACCCACCCCCCCACCCCACCCACCCACACGCTATCTATGTCTATATGCATGCTATCTATCTATCTATCTATCTATCTAGCTATCTATCTATCTAAAGTCTAAAAAAAAGTGGTGAGGTTAGGGCAAGCATGCTGAGTCTTTCAGTTTTTCCCTGCAGGCAGTAAACTCTGGTGTTCATACTCATTGAATTAGTCCTCTGCATTTAACCATCATGTTGCCGAAGATGCACACACACAGCAGCAGTGAACACACACACACACTGTGACGAACACACACCTCTATCTGTATAGCAGTGGGGCAGCCATTTTATGCTTGCGGGGCCCGGGGAGCAGTCCGCGAACCCCCTCTTCGGGGGTTCGATGCCTTGCTCAAGGGCCACCTACGTCTGTGGTTTTGAAGGTGGAGAAGAACTGTAACATTGCACATCCCCCCACAACAATTCCTGCCGGCCCGAGACCTCGAATTGCTTTAAAGAACCTAGGAGTGCTTTGCTCCCAGTACACTGAAGAACCCAAAAAAAATCAAAAAAAATATAAAAATAACATTAAAATACTCCCAGTACACTGAAGAACCTATAATGTAGCATAAATAATTTTTAAATCACTTGATAATCATACATCCAAGAAAATCAATACAGTGATAAGAAGAGGATTCACAGACAGCTCTTCTGTACACTCACTGAATGTTTTGAACAGCTATGAGTCACTTCCGTTTAAATGTGAAACAAATATGGCATCTTCAGTACACATTCAGCATGATTCAGTTACTAGGAACTGAGTGAAGGTCTTTGTATCTTCCTTAAAAATACAGATATATAAAGTATTTAAACGCAATACTTTCTCATCTTGTATTACCTGAACAACAACAATAGCATCTTTTCATTTGAGAAAACTGGGTAGAATCTGAGAGATAGAGTATATAGTATACAAAAATCGCGAGTGCAGATGTTCCAGTGGTTTGACATTCCACAATTCCTGTCCACATTAATACTATCAGATAAATCCTCTGCTGACAGCTGCAGTGTTCCAGGCTTTAATCAGACCTCTCTCTAAACATGAGCATGATGAATTACACTTTCTCTGTGTGAGAAAAATGAATACACTCACACAAACACCTATAGTCACACACCTAATAAAAGCAATTAAGTGAAAATCTATTTATGTAACGTGAATTCATTTACACTAATGGCTCTGGAGATTAATTTCTCTGACAAAACAATGGATCAGAGATATTAATCAACATGTTTATTTGACACTGTACAGTCAAGACTGCTTGGCAGATGCTTTCATCAAAATTAAATTACACTGGATTCAAGGTATACATTTAATTAGTTTTCCCTGGGAAGCAATCTCATGACCTTTTGGCATTGCTAGCTCCATGCTCTATTGGTTTACTGTATTTAACAGAATAGTTTACCCCAAAAAAATCAAATTTAAATCATTGTTTATTCTTCTACATTCTCAAGCCTGGCACATCAAAATCTAATGACTGTATTTTAATGCTGTATCTCACACAAAGATATTATTTGACCTCAGAAGACTTCAAATTAACCACTTTATGGTGTTTTTTGTCCATTTTGGAGTGTGAATTTAACATAAAGCCAGCAATGGCAAGTCATGGGTTCAATTCCCAGGAATATATTAAACGAAGAAATGTATGCCATTAATGCAATGTTAGTTGCACTGAAATCCACTTTTGTCATATTGAAAGGAACAGCTTGGACATTCTGCAAAATATCTCCATTTGCATTCAGCCAAAGAAACAATGTCTTATGAATTTGGAATCACTAGATCACAAACAAAATCACAGTCATTGTAATAGAACATAGCTTTGGTATATCAAATACCAGGTATCACTAGAAAACAATAACTATAAAATAAAAATGAACACTAATCTATGGTGAAGGCAACTGACTCTCAGTAGAAGTGTGTTGTTGGTGCTGCTGGATTTACAACTACTGAGAAACTATCAGTTACATAAGATGAGCTCTCAAATCCTAATGATCAGCTGAAAGTAATTATATAAACAAACTGTAAGCCAATAACTGCACAAACTGTCAACTGAAGAGCTCTCATGATCAAAGACTCATCAAATATGAAGGGGACGTAACATATATAATATGAAGATAAATGATTGTTGTGCAGGATGCATAAGACTTCATACTGCACTGATACTTAAAACAATATCTGCCAATAATGACGCTGATAGTTTGGATGTCTTGATTTAAAAACAGATCATTTCTAAGTAATGTAATTTCAAACCTAGCATTTTCCCACATTTATTTAGCTAACTTCAGATGCTAAAAGTTCTGATTAACTTTCTCTTTGAAGTGAAGGAAGGAGGTCAAACATAAAAGTGAAAAGCTATCGATAAATTCATAGCGTTTTTCTTGCCACGGGCTGCTGTGCTCAGTAATTCCAGAATCAATTCCAGCAGCCTCTGTGGTTTGTATCTTAAAACCATCGCCTTGCACAGGAAACATTCTCCTTGAGGCTGAAATTTCATTGAATACCACAGCGCTGATGATAAATATTATTTTACGATGCATAAAAAACAAATGTGGCGGTAAATCTCTTCACAACTCACTGGAAGCTTGTGGGAGTTCAGACTAAAAAACCTGATATTCAGTTGCTACAGATCATGCGGTTTGGTTATTATTAAACAACATCTGCTTTTACAGTATTTAATAAAAGATAGTGATGAAATAAACAGAAAGCGAGTGCTAAAGACCTCTAGTCACTCAGAAGAGGAGCAGGTGGAGCTCTGTAAAGCCACGCCCCTCCTCTCGCATAATTACAATTATAATGAGGATCCTGTCAACCCACATGGCCACCAGCAAATGACATCATCAGTCATACGCCTGGACACATGCCTACAAGAAGTCTTAAGATTTCATGGATGATTTATTCAGAATGCTTATCCTGAAAGACCCAAAATCACTGCCAATGGGGAAATCATGATGAAAAATGTACATGGAAAAGAAGTGTTAGGGTTTAAAAACTGTAAAACTTACTAAATAGTAATAAATAACAAAAACATTATAACATTTTATGGAATGAGGTGTTTGTTTTGTATTTTAATACTAGTCATCTTCAGCTGTCTTAAGCCCTTAAAGGAATAGTTCACCTACAAAATGACAATTCTGTCATCATTTAGAGAATATGACTTTCTTTCTTCTGTGGAACACAAAAAGTATTTATTTATAGCATTATATCGATTTTATGTGCTCTTTTAGATACGATGAGAATTAATGGTGATCACGGCTGTCAAACTAAATTGTCAGGGAATTATGACTTAATTTAAGCCTGTTTCTCAAAGAAAGCTATACCATTGCTTCAGAAGACTTGGAATATAGTGCAAGGTTTTATGCTTTTCATTGTGCTTTTTTGTCCTTTTCAGAGCTTGACAGCCTATGGTCCCCATTTACTTTCATAGGAGCGTGAACAATCTTATTTCCATGGATAAAAGAAAGTCATACTGGTTCAGAATAACATTAGGACTGCCAGAATTTTCATTTTAGGGTGAACTGCCCATTTAAACCTTTTTGATTTTGTGATTTTCCAAAATAACTTCTTTTATCAAATGCTCTGCTTTGATCAAATGCTCTTCTTTTATCAAGTCGCTATATTTCAAAAGACATTCAACTCTTACAAAACAATGACCTTTAGAAAGATCTCTGAAAACTTGCCCACGCATGGCATGAGTCAAGAACTTCACTGAATGTTTCAAACATTGACATTTAAAAAGTGTTGGTAACAGCAGATTGGTAATGTTGATACCATTCCAACAACACTGTGTTCGCTGGTTTGCACAGACATCATCTACAAACTCATTACAAATGGCTTTGGCCTGTAACATGCTGAATTTAGTTTCACAATGTGGGCCTGCAACAGAAACATTACAACACTGAGATGGCTTAACCAGGGTCCACTAATCCTAACCACAATCAGCCAGAGACAGAACAAGCTACTGGCTTCAAAACATAAAATATTAAGTGGGACTGTTCTTTGGCTGTACGGCAGGGACTAAAATTATGACTCTGCAATCCCACAGAGCTTGTATATATGACATTTTGAAACATGCCATTTTTTTATTTTAGACCAGGAAACACAGCATAATGCTATATATTGTAATATAAACTGTGACTAGCTATACAAAACATTTGCTTTCCAATGACACATACAATAAGATCCACAGAGAAGTTATCTGATCCAACATGGATGCAAACAACAGCTGAATAATCACACAAACACACAAGGAAGTCAATAAATATTGATAAGTATAAAAAGTTTAACCCTGTTGAAGTGGACTGCATAACTGGATGGGGTCATGCATCTATTTACAATAAACTATTGAAGTAAAAGAGTCTATAAATAAGGCAAGTCCTTGAAAAAACAGACACAATTCCCAAGGAGCGAGGTCAGTATGCAGAGAGGGATTGTTTGCTGAACGAAGGCTTCACTAATTCATTCCCAAAATTACTCTTTTAATCCTAATTAAAATGTGAGCACACCTGGAGAATATGAGAAGTCAGATGATCACAACAACCTCTGACACTAAACCGTGGGCTGAATCTAACCAGGACACCCAGTGATTTAACAATATACAGAAACAATGGAACAGGCAAATTAGCCATATGGGGTCTTTTTGGAGGGGGGCTATGGATGATTGGTCCATGGACGTCCCTCAGTATTATGTTCTGTGCCGTGCCAGACCCTGCAGTAATTGGCTCATTTTAACTGAGTACTGATGTTGAAAAACCATATTGTGCCATTGTATTTAAAGAAAAGCATGCTTGAAGTGCCATGTAAAATTTCAGCAAAGGACAGTTCACCAGTTTTGAAAAAGTAAGCATTGAAAGCCTAAGTGAAGAGGAGGGATAAAAGAGCTCTTTGTTTAATTGAGGCAGTTTGCATAAATACATTATAGTTCATTTTTAAGCTATACATTACACAAATATGTCCAGGTCATATTGTATATGTAATATAATGCAAAAATAAATGCAGAGCCATTGTATTTCATGTCAAGAATATATATGAATGCACTTTTGATAACTTTGGAGACTGTTATTCCATGCAGACTTATAAAAAAATGATGCACTAAAGTGCATGAAAACGTCACATCCTGTGATGCTTACTTGATGTTTATTTCGAGCCAGAAACCAAAAAAAAAAGGGATCCTTAAAAATCCAATTTAATCCTAACATTAAAAATACTAAAATTGGCCACACACATAAATCTAATCTCCATAAATGTTTTAGTGTTTAGTGATATTTTAATTGTAATTGAATAATGATTATTTCAATCATAGGTAGCAATAAATCAAAGCACAGCAAGATTTTTATATATTTGGTTTCTCATGTTTGGTATATACCCACATTTAAAAAAATAAAATAAAATAACATAAAATAAAACATCACCATATGCCCCATCTCAGATTCCAGAATGAACTGGTTCATGCGTCGAAAAGTTAAAAAATATAAAATGCAAGAAGTAGTCTTAAAATATAGAATTAAAAGTCTTAAACTAAAAAAATCATCCAGATTTTGCCTCTTTAATTAGAACGTTATATTCGACTTAAATCGCCTATAAAGCACAAGCAAAAGGCTTATGTATTGACCTGCTACTGTACATGTCATTGTTGTGACTCCAGATTCTAACAGTCCATATTCTAACAAAGGCCTGCCGTCACTGGAAACAGGACATATGATGCAGGACTGCGAGTTGATGCAGGGAAAAACATGGATGGATGTGCGCTCACACGCTCAGATCCGGTAAACACCGGAGAAATCCTGCCGTTTAGAGATCGTTCTCGCGCGCACCGACGGTCGTGATTGATCATTTATTTATTTTTTTGCCACAAAGACATCGACTTCATTAACCTTCATAGCGATCAATATTCATCACCCCACCCTTCAGGTTCCCGCATCAACATCTCCCACCGACCGAACGACCGACCTACCATTCCGTGCCAGCTGCCCGTCCGACGATCCCGGTCCGGTGACAGTTCAGTCCTGTTCAAAACATCCCGGTACGCGACGGATTTAAAGACCACTGTGAGGACGAATCAAGCAGATATAAAGAAAAAAAAAGGTAGATGAAACAAAAAGAGAAGGATTAAAGCCTGAGTTTGCGATGCTGAATCACTGCGCGCTCACCATTGTGCTGCAGGATGCTGCGTGTACCATTACGGATCCTACCAGCGTACGGATGGAGGAGGGTGGGGGTGTTGCGGGAGACTAGTTGCTGTAGAAACCGAAGGGCGCACACGATGACGTCAAAGCCGAGAACGGTCTAATAGGAGTGAGGAGATGGAGAGGAGCGGCGCTCCGAGCACGCATCTGTAGATTGGTGGGCTTTGGCGCACATGACCGCCGACTGCGTGTTCGGAGGCGGGCAGAGAGAAAGCAGCCAGCATCACAGGGCATTCGATTCATTCCGTTTCGGTTTGATGAATCAATTCAAAATAATCGATTCACTGATTCTTTCGAGTCCTTTGTCAAAGGTTAGCCCCAAACCTAGGTCTTTCAACGGCAACATGAGGTAGCCTAATTAATATAGTAGTAGTAGTAATAATAATAATAATAATAATAATAATAATAATAATAATAAACAACATTAAGCGCTTCTTAAACAAGCAAAGACAAGGAAATCAACTTGAATTAATTAATACGTTCTTTAAATAAATAAATAACTCCGTCAAAGACTAGCCTATATAGGCTAATGCAAAGGGACTTTGAACTTTTTATTAATTTTCATAAATAATGTTTTTTTTATTATTGTGTTATCATGTTTTTATTGTGTTTTATTGTGTTTTTAGATATTATTATTTAATCAAAACAACCCAGCTGCAGTTTGATTGATATTAATTGGAATGCAGGATAAAAAATTAAAATAAAAAACATGATTTTTGAACATTTTTAAAAACAGAATTTTTTTGCAAATGAACTCTTATACTCGTGTGTGTGTGTGAAGAGAGAGAGAGAGAGAGAGAGCGAGAGAGCGAGATTCGTTGTGGATTACAAAGTTTTTCAATTATGTAAATTATGTTTTGCCACTAAGATGGTAGTATTTACTACTGTAAATCCATTATTGTTTGAGTTTACGCAAAATAATTTTCCAGCGTAGGCCTACTCGAATAAATAAAAATGTCAAAAGTTGCGTAATTTATTATTTCAACCCGTTTCTACACAAAACTTGTCCCTAGCCAGCGCCAATGCTTTGAATTTCAAAGAATCGGTTCAAACGAACGATTCATTAACGAATCGCACATCACTAAGTACTTCTGGACCTAAAAACACTGCACTCTATTAATGAGAGTCTAGTTGAAATTAAAATAAGTATTATTTATTGATGTATATTCATATTATTTTCATTTACCACAGAGAATAAACACATTTCTGGCTCATCTGTTTTTTATTTATTTATTTATTTATTTATTTATTTATTTATTTATTTATTTATTTATTTATTTTATCAGAATAAATAACTTTTACATTTATTCATTTAGCAGAGACTTAAAAAAAATGAATGAACATAACTTTAAAAATACTTACCACACTTCCCAGCTGAGTTCTTCTTCTTTTTTACATTTTTTTTTTTTCAGGCAGTGATGTTGCAACTGAATATGGCTAGGCAGATAAACTCTGAGTGAAATTATAAGTAAATTATATCATAAGTGTGCACTGTGATCTCTTCACTAACTAAAAAGGACTCCAGGCGCAGTATTGTCACTAGAGAGCTGTGGTTGGATTGACTGACAGCCCCAATTCTCAGCCAAGCTGTCATCGTTCTAAACACTTAGAGTGATGTCAAGTGGCAGAACATGCTGAATGTGCAAGATCCTCTGGGCGTCTACCTCACAATTACACTCCTGCCTCTCTGAGTATATTGCTATAATCATACCAGTCCTCATTTCAGACTGTCTATCCAGCCCATGCATTACAATGTCCCTTGCTCCCTCTCTAACATTTACACCTCAAGGCCTTTAGTGAACCCAGGGCTCAGCTGTGAGTGATATTGTTGCATAGTAAATAAAATGCATTCATACATTGAACATGCAAAACTGTCTTGCATTTTGTGGCATTGGTAAATATTGACAAATCTGCATTTGTGCCTTTTAGCAGATAAATACCCCACAATGACCGTGCCAGAGTGAAGTGGTCCACTTTGAAAATCAAGAGCACTCGAGAAAATCTTTACGTAACATCATTATGGAAATTATCGACTTACTCTGCAGACATTGCCAGTACTGTGCAGGGAAAGTTATGAGGCTGTTCACATATCTTATCAATCCACATAAATGCAGCTGTGTTTAACATTTAATCTCCTATTGTTTAATTTCCATCTTCCAGATGCAGGATTTGCCTTACACACTTAAGAGAGATGTGTTACGCTCTAGGCACATAAAAAGGCTTTCTGTGTTATCAAGGAGAATCAAATACATATTTCATGATCGTTGTGGAATATTCATTTTGATGGTGGTGAAACAGTTCAGAGACCTTATTATTTAAACATCTTATTTATTCCACACACACACACACACACACACACACACACACACACACACACACACACACACACACACACACACACACACACACACGCGATAAACTGGAATTCATATTCGAGCATGAGTGAATATGATATAAGTTGTTATAAACAGCACATTAAAACTCTTAAAAATGACTGTACTTCCATGCAAAGAGCAATGACTTTTTATAATGACAGTATTATTCCACTAGGGGGCGTGTCTTACATTATAAATGCTAAAGCAACCAACCACTCAGTGGAAGGAAGCCATTAAAACTGAATTACTTCCTGACAAACTGAGATTTGACCTCTAGCTATTGAAAACCAACTTTCAAGTGCTGAGTGATGTTGATAAGATAATCTCTGACTCTTATGTTTCTCAATTTATCTTTTAGGGGAGAATTCTCTCTCAATAACTTATAAAATATGCATATGTTGCTAGTAAAATTTATTTATTTAGGCAGCTGTGGGCTTTACCACTGCAAAAGGAAAATATTGCTACTACTATACAGGGTAGTGCTATAAAATATTCTGAACATACTTCAACATAAACCATCACTCATTGTCAGTGTAATGCATACAGATGCTGATGATGACCAGCACATGGTGCAGACACGGAAATATACAAATGTTTTTTATTACTCTGCCTCTGAATTGAATAACCACATTCTGAGTTCTAAAGTTGCTGTTTACATATACATCTGGAATCTGGTTCACTGTTTTATATATGAATACATTAGATTGTTTCATAATTACCTCATGCTTTATACTGAATATTTTACAGTTTGTGCAGTGTTCGATTACATCTGTAGGACTAGTTATTTCAACATGACTAAACCAGATGGCCACCTCTGAAATGTTTGGGGTCTGTAAGATTTTTTTTTTAAATATTTTTTCAAAGAAGACTATTATTCTCACCAAGGCTGCATTTTTTTTTAAAAGAATTAAAAAAATACTTTTTTTTTTTTCCATTTTTAAGGCTGCATTTATTTTAAATATGTTTTTGATATACTTATTATTAAATTTTAATGATATTCCATTTATAATTACTGTATTTGTACTTTTTATCTATCAACGTTTTTGATTCATATTAAAAAAAAGTTTTATAAAAAATCTATATCTACGTAACCCTACATATATATACTGTAATATATTGTACTTATATATTTTATATATATATATTATATATATAAAAAACAACACATAACATACACTTTATATTCAATTAAAAAGATAGCTCACTGTATCTTTTGCTTGCTAATGAAATTAAGTTTAAATTTGCTAACCTTTGAAGACCAACTATACTTAAAGTCATTAAGGTTGATAGCACACATATATATATATATATATATAAATCAAATTATAATATGGCCAAAAATATTTTATAAAAATGTAGTCAATTGAAAATCACAGGTAACCTAAAAATAAATATGCTTCATGTTATTAGAACTAACTGATTTTACTCAAAAATACAATTTCATAAAAATATTTTTAATATGACCTAAATTAATAAATAGCATTAGAACAATTATTGTCATTTTTAAGGGTAAGATGAGGGAGAATTTTGTTTTACTTTATTAAACGAAACTATATACTCTACAGTCAGTGGCTTATGTTCGGTCTGCAAGCGCATGCATAAACCTGGTCTTTAAACTTGGAGTTCAGCTTCTTATGTAAAGTTTGCATACAGTATGAATTATACATTATATATGCGATCAGAGAGCGTAAACTGAGAGCAAAATAATAACATTAAGTTGCTACAGTACTTACAGCCTTCAGAACAAGAAACAAAAAGCATTTATTTATTTAATTCTTGAGTTTCTTTGGGACAAGCTGTTTTACTCAGGGCCCCCAGAGGTGTAGCAAAAGTGCAAGAGGAAGCATATTTGCAAAACCAGGGCAAGCAATTACCAAACCCACCAATCTAGTCCTTCTTCCCCTCCTCCCCTTTTCCTTTCTGGCATCCCCACAGAGGTTTTAATGGCCTGGTCTGGAGCCAGGAGCGCTCTGTGCTGCTATGCCCTGTAGGTACAAACCTCCAGAGCTCTGGATAGAGAAAGCCTGCTGTCACTTGCTGTTAAGTCATGGTGGAACATTTGTAGACATCATAAACAAATAAAATCCAAACAGACAAGGACTCTCCTATTCTCTTAATGCTAAAGACCTACAAAGAGATAATGAGGGAAGCTGTACATTTGTATAAGAAAGAACCTTTCTTAGTGGCCTTGATTCTGAAAAGGGCTTTTCACACCGTGTTAACCACAGGTTATCATCGTTCTAAACCCCTCTTTTAAAGGTACATTTCACACTTGTGATTTAAAAGCGGGGTTGGCACTGCTTTTTACCTGAGGTTATGCTTTTGCACTATTAACCCTGCACTGTGCTGTCAAACTTATACAGTGTGAAGCAATGCAAAGTTAAAATGTTACGATTAGATGCATACGAGAATCATGTGCCTCATACTGTCATTTTGGCATATATAGAGATAAAAAACATTGAATTGAAGTGATAAAGAGGATTATGTCTTATCTTGATTGTTCAACAAAAGTCACACGGCTTGCTTCCACTGAAGCAACACACTGCTAAAAAATCCTGGATATCATGACGGATCCTGAAATCTTTACACATTACTGTTAAATTGTTTTGTTTTTTTTCTATAAAGATTAATGACATTTTAACACACTGTTGCATTGTTGTATTGCATTTCCATGCACATCCTGTCCCATATTCCTCATCTAATTCTTCATAATCCTGCTCCTCAGGGCCCTCTTGTTCAGTCTAAATGCCACATCCTTCTGCCCCACTTTTTGGAGGTGAGCACATCAGGCTGAAAACAAAAATCTAGCGGTCTGTTTTAAAATAGCACTCATTCTGCTTCTCTCCGGATTCTGTTTTGGCAGAAGAAAATGTCAGTGTTGTAGCACGGTACCTCGGAGTGACATTTGGTTCATCCGTACCCTGCTATTTGTGGCTTGAAATGCCGTTTTTCCCCTGTTAGTCATATGAGCGGTGCTAACTCACTATTTCTCTTGCACACACCCTTTCTTTCCTACAAAAACGAACCATCAGACGTTATTCCATTATGTATGAAAATACATTTTAATAACTCTTGGCATCTGTGAACCCCAGATGCATTTTACTGAAAGTATTAAAGTAAAATAAATCAAACAATATGTTTGCAACAACCTACAACATCTTACAGGGGTGACTTGCAGGCATGTATGGTGATCCCTGCTGCCCCAGGTGAAGTAGGAAGCTCTGCTCAAGTTTAATGAAAGGACTTCAGGGTCAGTAGCGTCACAGGTTGAGGGAAAGGAGCGTGAAGGGGAGGGGATGGGAGCTGAGATGGGATAGGAGGAGGAGGAGGTGGAATTCTGTGGTTGGTGTACTAAACTCTCATTCCTCTCTAGCTCTCAGGCAACACATAGTAAGCATGACTGACCCCAGAACAGAATTTCAAGCAGAACAAAACGGGAATTTTTAGTTATAAAAGTTAAAAAGAATGTGGTCTTCACACAAAAGATTCAAACTAGCAATGAAGAAAAATATATTTGATGACTTTTGTACATGTAAACACTATAGTACATGAATGTGGTAATGAAAGAGAGTTTTAATATTTTGATATTGTGATGTCCAAAACACTGTATTAGGTGTAACAGCATGAACTCTCAAACAAAACCTGCTGATCAGATAGGCATAAAATATATAAAAATAAAATAAAAATAAAAAACAATAATATATTTCACAAAAAATTCCATCAACACAAAAATTTTTTTACATTTTTACATCATTATTTTTTTGTTATTTAGATGACCTTTATGCTTTATATTGTATATAAATTTATATTGTATTTTTTTATGACCTTTAAGATTTTTTAAAGGTCAAACATCATCATGTTCAGACTGAACACAATATTTAGTTTCAAAATATAGTATATAGTTTTTATTAAGTAATAGTTTTTAGTTTTAATGATTTTAGTATCGCCTTGGCAACTCTTTTTTTAGTTTTATTTAAAGTTTGACATGACTGGATATTGCAGCACAACTAATATAAAATAAGTTTATTTCCATTTAAAGTACTAATATATTATATATATAGTATAGTAAATATCTGGTTGCTAAGACAACATACATTCTATTATCCATTTAAAATACAATTAAGTTTATTAAGTCTTGTTTTTTTGGTGTTACAATTTAATAAACCTTGAGAGAATGGTTTAGATACCAGCTAGTCTAACTAAACTGCTATCACATAAAAATATGCTTAATATGCAAACAGGGTTTTTTCATGTTCCAAAGGTTGTAGTAAGTTTGTAGTTACAAGACTTACTTACTACAGGTGAAATTTTGACAATATCTCCCTTACTGTAATGTACAGTATAGAATATTTCTTTAAAAAAAAAACAATTACTGTAAAATCACCAAAAGGTTTTTTTTTTTGTTGTTCCAAAGGTTGTAGTAAGTTTGTTTTTTCCAAGACTGAACCATACTACAGGTGAAATTTTGACATTATCTCCCTTACTGTATGTACAGCATATAATAATTATTTAAAAACAATTACTGTAAGTCACCAAAATGTTTTATTTTTTTGTTCCAAAGGTTGTAGTAAGTTTGTCAAAATTTCAAGACTGACTTACTACAGTGTGAATTTTGCCAATATCTCCCTTACTATAAGTACAGTACATAATAATTCTTAAAAAAAATGCTGTAAGTCACCAAAAGGTTTTTTTTCATGTTTCAAAGGTTGTAGTACACTTGTAGTTACAAGACTGACTTACTACAGGTGAAATTTTCACAATATCTCCCTTACTGTATGTACAGTATATAATAATTCTTTAAAAACAATTACTGTAAATCACCAAAAGGGTTTTTTCATGTTCCAAAGGTTGTAGTACGTTTGTAGTAGTTACAAGACTTACTTACTACAGGTGAAATTTTGCCATTATCTCCCCTTACTGTACGTACAGTACATAATAATAATTATTTAAAAAAAATTACTGTAATCACCCAAAAGGTTTTTTTTCATGTTCCAAAGTTTGTAGTAAGTTTGTTGTTTTGTCAAGACTGACTTACTACAGGTGAAATTTTGCCATTATCTCCCTTACTGTACGTACAGTACACACTCATTCTTAAAAAACAATTACTGTAAATCACCAAAATTGTTTTTTCCTGTTCCAATGGTTGTAGTAAATTTTGTATTTACAAAACTGAAATACTACAGGTGAATTTTTGCCAATATCTCCCTTACTGTACGTACAGTACATAATTCTTTAAAAACAATTACTGTAAATCACAAATAGTGTTTTTTCATGTTCCAAAGGTTGTAGTAAGTTTGTAGTTACAAGACTTACTTACTACAGGTGAAATTTTGACAATATCTCCCCTTACTGTATGTTAGTATATAATAATTCTTTAAAAAACAATTACTGTAAATCACCAAAAGGTTTTTTTTATGTTCCAAAGGTTGTAGTAAGTTTGTTTTTTCAAGACTGACTTACTACAGGTGAATTTTTGCCAATATCTCCCTTACTGTAAGTACAGTACATAATAATTCTTAAAAAAAATGCTGTAAGTCACCAAAAGGTTTTTTTTTCATTTTTCAAAGGTTGTAGTACACTTGTAGTTACAAGACTGACTTACTACAGGTGAATTTTTGCCAATATGTCCCTTACTGTACGTACAGTACACTCTTATTCTTAAAAAACAATTACTGTAAATCACCAAAATGTTTTTTTTTTCCTGTTCCAAAGGTTGTAGTACGTTTGTAGTTACAAGACTGACTTACTACAGGTGAATTTTTGCCAATATCTCCCTTACTGTAAGTTCAGTACATAATAATTCTTTAAAAAATGCTGTAAATCACCAAAAGGTTTTTCTTCATGTTTCAAAGGTTGTAGTACACTTGCAGTTACAAGACTGACTTACTACAGGTGAAATTTTGCCAATATCTCCCTTACTGTATGTACAGTATATATAAATTATTTTAAAAACAATTACTGTAAAATCACCAAAAGGTTTTATTTTTTTGTTCCAAAGGTTGTAGTAAGTTTGTTTTTTCAAGACTGACTTACTACAGGTGAAATTTTGCCAATATCTCCCTTACTGTACGTACAGTACACACTCATTCTTTAAAAAACAATTACTGTAAATCAAAAAATTGTCACCAAAATTGTGTTTTTTCCTGTTCCAAAGGTTGTAGTAAGTTTGTAGTTACAATACTTACTTACTACAGGTGAATTTTACAGGTGAACCTAAGCATGCAAGGGTTAGGGTTAGGGCTAACCCTAAAGCAAACATAAGAATTGATTATATAATAAAACATTAAGATATATGTACGTTAACTGAATTCATTATGCAATAAAGAAGTACATAATGTGAACCTGGACCCAAAAACCAGTCTTAAGAGTTCATTATTCAAAATTTTGATTTCTACATAATACAAAAGCTGAATAAATAAGCATTGATGTATGGTTTATTAGGATCTGACCATATTTGGCCGAGATACAACTATTTGAAACTCTGAAAACTGAGGGTAAAAAAAATCACCTTTGAAGTTATCCAAATGAATTCTTAGCAATCAGTATTAATAATCAAAAATTAAGTTTTGAAATATTTAAAGTAGGAAATGTAAAAAAATATCTTCATGGAACATGATCTTCACATTTAATATCCTAATGATTTTTGGCATAGAAAATCTATAATTTTGACCATACACAGATTATTTGACTATTGCTAAAAATATACCACAGCGACTTAAGACTGGTTTTTTGTGTTTTCCAGGGTCAAAAAATAAGAAAATGTTCCATTATTTGAATATGCTTTCCTAAAGTCATTAGAAAACATTTTTACTAATTTAATCAAAAGATGAAATCTCACACATTATTTTATTGGAAAATTTATTTGGTCACATCAATAAAAGAAAAACTTGTACGGTAAAAAGTACTTCACTACACACTCAGTAAAAGAGGTTTATGATAAAACAATTTAAAGCAATTTTCATCAGATTCAAAAGATTCATCAGATTTTTTTTCAAGAATAAGTATGTACTGTACGTACAGTAAGGGAGATAATGGCAAAATTTCACCTGTAGTAAGTCAGTCTTGTAACTACAAACATACTACAACCTTTGGAACATGAAAAAAACCCTTTTGGTGATTTACAGTAATTGTTTTTAAAGAAATATTATATACTGTACATACAGTAAGGGAGATATTGGCAGACATTAACCCGTAGTAAGTAAGTCTTGTAACTACAAACGTACTACAACCTTTGGAACATGAAAAAAAGCCTTTTGGTGATTTACAGTAATTGTTTTTTTATGAATAAGTGTGTACTGTACGTACAGTAAGGGAGATAATGGCAAAATTTCACCTGTAGTAAGTAAGTCTTGTAACTACAAACTTACTACAACGTTTGGAACAGGAAAAAACAATTTTGGTGATTTACAGTAATTGTTTTTTTAAGAATGAGTGTGTACTGTATGTACAGTAAGGGATATAAAAACAAAACCTTCACCAATACAAACTCATAACTGTAAATTCAACTACAACACAACAAACAAAAAAAAAAAACTAAAACCTATTTACAGCATTTTTTAAAGATTTTAGAATTATTATTACTGTACTTACAGTAAGGAAGATATTGGCAAAAATTCACCTGTAGTAAGTCAGTCTTGAAAAAAAAACAAACTTACTACAACCTTTGGAACATGAAAAAAACCCTTTTGGTGATTTACAGTAATTGTTTTTAAAAGAATTATTATATACAGTACATACAGTAAGGGAGATAATGGCAAAATTTTCACCTGTAGTAAGTCAAAAGTCTTTGAAAAAAATACAAACTTACTACAAACCCTTGGAACATGAAAAAAAAAAACCTTTTGGTTATTTACAGTAATTGTTTTTAAATAATTATTATATACTGTACATACAGTAAGGGAGATATTGGCAAAATTTCACCTGTAGTAAGTCAGTCTTGAAAAAACAAACTTACTACAACCTTTGGAACATGAAAAAACGCTTTTGGTGATTTACAGTAATTGTTTTTAAATAATTATTATATACTGTACATACAGTAAGGGTGATATTGGCAAAATTTCACCTGTAGTAAGTCAGTCTTGAAAAAACAAACTTACTACAACCTTTGGAACATGAAAAACCCCTTTTGGTGATTTACACTAATTGTTTTTAAATAATTATTATATACTGTACATACAGTAAGGGAGATAATGGCAAAATTTTACCTGTAGTAAGTAATTCTTGTAACTACAAACGTACTACAACCTTTGGAACAGTAAAAAAAAAACATTTTGGTGATTTACAGTAATTTTTTTTAAGAATGAGTGTGTACTGTACGTACAGTAAGGGAGATAATGTCAAAATTTTACCTGTAGTAAGTAAGTCTTGTAACTACAAACTTACTACAACCTTTGGAACATGAAAAAACCCTTTTGGTGATTTTCAGTAATTGTTTTTAAATAATTATTATATACTGTACATACAGTAAGGGAGATATTGGCAAAAATTCACCTGTAGTAAGTCAGTCTTGTAAATACAAACTTACTACAACCTTTGGAACATGAGAAAACCCTTTTTGTGATTTACAGTAATTGTTTTTAAATAATTATTATGTACTGTACGTACAGTAAGGGAGATATTGGCAAAAATTCACCTGTAGTATTTCAGTCTTGTAAATACAAATTTACTACAACCATTGGAACATGAAAAAATCCTTTTGGTGATTTACAGTAATTGTTTTATAAGAATAATTATTTACTGTACATACAGTAAGGGAGATATTGGCAAAATTTCACCTGTAGTAAGTCAGTCTTGTAACTACAAATGTCCTACAAACCTTTGGAACATTAACATAAAAACACAAAAAAAACTTTTGGTGAATGATAGTAAATTTTTAAAGAAATAATTTGTTTGTACTGTACATACAGTAAGGGAGATTTGTTAGTAGGGACATATTGGCTAAATATTTTGTGTCAGTTTGCCCACAAGACATTTACTGTGATGTTGGAAACATAATTTGTATTAATTATTGGACTTCGTTTTGTACTGAGAGGTATATTTGCAGACGGTCCCTAAAGCAAGCCTAGGCGAATATCCAGCGAATATCAAACCTAAAACTAACTTTACCGCACTAATACGCTGGCATTTAATGAGATTACGTTATATTTTAAAGTTTAAAGGGGTAGGGAAAATCTGCACGCAAACATGCAAATTTCTTCCTCATATGTCTTGCTTTGGGTGCGTTACGTATCTGGATGCATGGCCACCGTGGACTGCGCCTCACTGTAACAACTTTTCGTGGTATTTTCCTCCCAGTTGAGGAGAGTTTCTATAGAGACGCCTCATGTTGCTGGTGTGACGGTTCCTGCTCCGGTGGAAAGTAACCAATGAGCGGCAGGAGTGCGGGTGTCTGGTTACTCCCTCTCTCTCCAGCGAGCAGGAGGGCTCACAGACGGAGAGAGAGATCTAAACCTCTCGGGCTGGAAGAGTGACTCGGCTTCCCAAAGGAACCAAAGACGCGCTGGCCGTTTTCTGCCGCGTTAAGATCATCTTAGTTTACGCGCAGGGTGCAAGTTTTCGCGCATTATTCTTTAAAGAGAAACCAAGGAGCGCGGGTTACATTTTTTCATCAACCGGAGATCATGGACCTTACGGTCGAAGTAGTTCTTATGAAGTAAAACCTGTTGCCAGTTCTACCCGAGCTGGTTTTCCATTTCAGGTTTGCTGGTGTATGTGATGCTGGAGTCCTGTTTGCGCACTGGCTGGTAGTTGGAGCGAAGTTTGAAGTTGTAGGCCACTTATTTGAGAGGTAAGTTTATGTTTTAACTTCAATGCTTTCTTGAGTTTGATGCTGCTCCTTGCAAAGTTTACCAGCGTTTATATTGGTCTATAAACCGCGCAAGTAGCTCTGCGCTGGCCATGAGGCACCAGGCTTTGGATTAGGAGAGCTTTTTGTGTATATTCGAGCAAAAACGCGACTTTTATTCGAGTTTTATCATCACAGACTACAGAACATTTCAAGAAGGCGTAATGTATGTAAAATATAATCGGCTGCAAGTACATTATGTGTCAAATGTTGCACAGTGTTGGATGGTGGAGCAATTTGGAAGGACCGCAGGTGTTACTCGTATCTGATGAAGGCCATTGGTACACTTGAGCGATAGTTTTGTGCATTTAACAAATAGTTTTAGTCAGTAATAATGAAATGAACGACTTTAGTGTGTTATTTGGTAGAATTATTGAGGATATGTCACTGTTTTGGCTCCTTTTTGTAGCCTGACCACCAAACCATCACATTACAGGTCTAGTGAACCCTCTAACGGGGAATTTTTAGTTATAAAAGTTAAAAAGAATGTGAGCTTAACACAAAAGATTGAAACTAGCAATGAAGAAAAATATATTTGATGACTTTTGTACATGTAAACACATATGGTAATGAAAGAGAGTTTTAATATTTTGATATTGTGATGCCCAGGCCTAGTTTTGTGCTGCTTGTCAGCATTTCAATGGATTATTACCAGACATAGAAATCCCAATCTCAGTAAAATCACTTTTATCAAATCCGGTAATCACAAATGACCTGAAAGTAATGTCATTTCAGTAACAAATTATAATCACAGACCATTACCAAGCTACATTACCACGATTGTGCTATCTTTCTATAATAATGTTTTAGTGACCACATCAAAAGATTGTGCTTGCTTTTTATATTTTAGTGACCACATCATCAGTTTGAGAAACCTGTCATCCTCAGATCCACTTCGGCTCCCCAAAGCTGTCATTTGAGAGCTGAAACTTGTCATTTTTAGTCTGTTTATATCTCACGATGCCACTCCTGATCTAATGGCAGGAAGAGCTGTCTCTTTCCAGTGTAAACATGAGCAGTTCTTATGAAATTGCACTGTGTGGTTTGCAGTTCACAGAATTAGCAGTAAAAGAGCAGCTTCTTGCACAGAGGAACGTTCCTGACAGTGAGGGTGTCTGATTCATCCAGCCATAGTTATAGGGGCCAATACGAGTTCTTGTTTTCTTTTGTGCGGTGGTCCGAAGGTTTGTTTTATCCTCCGCGCCTAGCTCAATGGATCTTTTGTTTCAGGTCTCCATTGCAGTTCATGCAGTTCGGGCGCAGCTTACATCTGGGTTGTGAGAATCTGGCTTGGTAATCTCGCCTACAGAAACATCTCAAAGTTCATTCGTGCAGGACAGGAGATGGTTCAGACTTAGTAGTCCAACTTTGACAGTTCAGTCTTTCAGTTTTAGCCTGTTTTTGAGCGCTTTGTTAGACCGAAATTGGATGGATGTGAAAGTAGGCCGACAGTGAAAGCGGTTTACCTGTGTCCAGTGCATGAGGTCACCTTTGGCTGTCTGAATCCAGCTGCTATGTATTTTGGTGAGCTACGGGCCTGTCAGATGGATTATGGTGCTTATTATGTGATGTAACAGCCATTTGGATGGTGCATTTGACAGGTGACTTGAGGGCAAGAAAGGGCGGGCGTGCTGGTTTGCTTGCTTGTAATGCATTTGTGTAAATGTTTATTCAGTTTCCTAACATTTGGTTGAATGGGAAGCTTCTGTAGGCGACTTTGAGAAAGCATCTCAATCTTGGTTGGCGTCTGGTTTCGCAAAAACAATAACATAAGTTTCAAGTTATTTTAAGCAGCTTTGTGTCCACTGGTTTTTCCACTCGTGATCTAAGTAGATCTTTCTCGCTAGATTGCGAAACGAGTTGAACGGAAGTCTCAGTTTTGATGGCTGCCTGGATCAAACCCCACCCTCACACCTTTGATGCTAATTCTGCTCCTTCAGCGTGTTATTTTGTTCAGGCCTGTCTCCACTGAGGAAATTCCATCTCTGCTGAACCACAGTTCAGTGCGCTTTTACACGCCAGGCGCGCACAGCTCAGGTTTTTAGTTCAGCTAAATTCAGTCATCTATGTGAGGTGTTTTTCTGAACAGTGAATACCACTTTGGAAAGTGCATTTGTAATCTCTCTTGCACTCTGCGTTGTGCTTATTCTGAGAAAATGCTTTTAAAAGCATTTTCATCTTTATGTTCTACCGACAGATTTAGCCTAGTTTTCTGTTCTGAGTCAGTGCTGATGCATATTTTTAATGATGTCTTGGAATAAATGGATTTTTGAGCACAGAAATAAAGCTTTAAATGTTTTATAGAATGATACACTAGTACTCTTCAAAAGTATGGGGTCAGTTTTTTTTTTTTGAAAGAAAGAAATTACTTTCTATTCAACAAGGATGCATTAAATTGATCAAAATTGAGATTTTTGTTACAAAAGATTTCAATTTCAAATAAATGCTGTTCTTTTGAATGTCCTATTCATCAAAGAATCTTGAAAAAAGTCAGTTTCCACACAAATATTAAGCAGTACTACTGTTTTCAAATGTTTCAGAATATTAGAATGATTTCTGAAGGATCATGTGACTTTTAAGACTGGAGTAATGATGCTGAAAATTGTGCTTGCATCACAAGAATAAATTGTTTTAAAATATATTCAAATAGAAAATGGTTATTCTAAATTGTAATAATATTTCACAATATTACTGTTTTTACTGTATTTTTTAATCAAATAAATGCAGCCTTGGTGAGCATAGGAGACTTCTTTCAAACAAATAATAAAATCTTACTCTTTTTCTAATGTTGATTTGACACAAATAACTAGACTTTTGTTTTTGTTTAAACATGATGCAAAGGTGATGTGGGTGGTTGCCAGTATGTTCCTGTGTTGTTGCAAAAGGGTTAATTTTATTTTCTTGTGTTTCGGTAAACAAGGCGTGCAAAGTAAGCTTTAAAATAAAAACGTTCAACCAGTTTTGGGATTGTAGCTTTTTTTTTTCTGGATGCTTCACATATTTTGGGTTTTTCCAGGATGGAAACTTACTGAAAGCTGGTATGATGTGCATTCTACCAGTATATTCAAGTCAAACTGGGCTGTTGTCCCGGGCACAGTGTATAGTACCTTTGGCCTAGGCTCAACACATGGCGGACATCAGTGCATCTGACCCAGAGAAGACTCGCGAGTGGGCAGTTTTATTCCGGAGGCCTCTGGTTTTCTCTAGAACTGTACTTTAGAGTCTTAATTACTGATCACACCATTGGGAGAAGAAAAAAGGCTGTGGAAACCACCCACCCACACTGATCTGGGATCAGAGCCTGCCATATGCGGACTACAAACTGTACCATTATGAAATGGATTGCAAAACTGACAGTAAATCACAATTAAAGGGAGGATCTAGCAAACACTGAATTTAGAAATGGTTTTGGCATTGAAATGGGTTGGGAAGGGTGGAAGTATAAAACATATACTATATTTTTGCAATGTTTTTGCTAGTGATAGTAAATTTTCGCAATGATTTTAAAGTGCTTTAGTCATTGAGTTTCCTGAAAATGGTCATTAGTTTCCTAGTTTAACAGCATCTCTGATTTAACTTTTAGTGGTTTAAGAGTTGGATTTAACAGCATTCAGAACAGATCAGGAATGTCAGGAACATCAGTTATCTTGGCATTCATTGTAAACAACATTTATTATAAACCAAATACCAAACTTTAACAAATTTATGCTGGAAAAGAACTCCACAAATAAACTTAGGCTCGCACATACTCTACCTTTGCATGTTTCACATGGTTGCATTATGTAAGTTGATGCAAATTATGTAAATTGACACGTTTCAGATGATAAAAACGCGACATTGCAGTAGATTATTATATTTCACTGTTATTTCTTTTTTAGTATTTTTTTTACTATTTTACTTCATAAATTACACATTTAAAATACTGGTGATGCTCATGAAGGAGAGAAAAGGAGGAGTTGTTTGGTGTAATTCTGGTCCCCATAGAAACCTTGTTATTAGTAGACATGGGGAGAAGTAGTAAGGGCAAAGGGACGAGGGTAGAAATGATAGACTGAGCAATGAACAATCATGATGAACTTGGACAAGCAAAGTGGTGGAATAGGAAGAGAGAGAAGAAGATCAGGGGCTGGGTCCATCTTTCAGCCAAGTAGTGACTCATCCAGGGTAAAAGGGAGTTCTACCTTGTAAAAGTGTTTTGTTTTCGCTGCTGAAAATATGCACTGATTCATCATGGTGCAGTAATCTGGTCCTTCCAGTCACCTGTGCTACTGCAGAAGTCTACTGCTCTCATCTGCTTTCAGAGTAGCATGTTGGCAGAGATTATGGTGCAGTACAATTATAGAAGTTGACTTTTTAAAGAAGTGGTTCTCGGTTTTGCTATGATTCCAGAGTCTAGTTTTGAAATCAAGTAGCGGCACAATACATAAAGGTTTTATTGTTTAGAATAAAATAAAAAAATAAAATAGCTGCATAGGCCATACATTAGAAGATTTTATATGTATTTGTGTATGTGTGTGTGTGTATATATATATATATATATATATATATAGATATATATATATATATATATATATATATACACGTCTCTTGTGCTCATCAATGCTGTATTTGATCAAAAATACAGAAAAAAACTAAATACTATATATAAATAAATAATTTATATTTATGGAATGGAGTTTAATATATATATATATATATATATATATAATATATATATATATATATAATATATATATATATATATATATATATATATATATATATATATATATAATCTAAAAAATAAAATTATTTCATTGTTATTACAGTATTTAATTATATAAATAAATAAATAAATATTTTGATAATTATATAAATGTTTATATGTAATATTTTATATAACGTATTAACTTTTTATATTTATCATTTATACATTTATAAGGTTTATCAGTGATGCATGAATTCATGCTGATGTATCAGTTTAACTAAATACAATATTAGGATATTTCAGTCTATTATTAATGGGATTTGATTTATGTGTGATTATTTGGTAAGGTGCATTCTATTGTTTGTTTGTTGACATCATTTGAGACCCGCATGCCATTTTTGGGTCATGAACCACCTGTTGACAACTAGGCTACTGTTTTAAAGCTGAAATGTGAAGAATTTAATTGAAGGAAGCATTGTTGCATCCTGTTTTATGTCATACAAGTGTTTAGGTCTCAGTGATCTGTTTTTGGAAAATCTGTGTATTAATTTGTGAGGCTTTCCTGGCTCTAATGTTTTCCTTATTTTAACAGATATTGAGTAAGAGAGAGAGAGAGAGAGGTAACAGGATCCAGCAAAGGATTCTGGGAGTTTGGGTGTTTTTTGCTTTCTCCTGGCAAAAGCATCTCCAAGAAAGATTTTCGGCTCAGCTTACTGGCATCGGGCTGTTCTTAGAATTACAGATGCTTTAACCGGGTCCAACCACAGATTAATGTTATGAGAAAATTAAACATCCTCTCTATTGGGCTTTGCTGTTCTGTTGGAAACTGTTAGCCCATGCTTCTGTTTTTATTTGACTGCTTCTAGAGTTTTATTCTTGAATCTGTGTTCTGCCAAGTTCTGCAACAAAGTGGAAAATACTGAGATGATGACTTCCATCTCAGGCATTTATGGGAAAAACAGAGTGCCTGTATCATCTGTAGGTGGGTGTGCAAGACCAGGAAAGTGTCCTCTGGGTGAAGGATTTCACCCGCGTGAAATATAATGTTTCAAAGATTAATCCCTTTAAAATCCTGGTTACTCTGACCAGGAAAGCCCTGACCATGCTCATTGTTTGTGTTTCCTCAGCTCGCTCGGCACTCTGGGAATAACTTGGCCCAAATCTACTATCCATTGCAGCTCTTCTTTCCGTACTGTCTAGTTTAAGAGCTTTATGTTTCATGTCTCACCTCATTGCTGCTGCATTGCTTCATATTTTAAAAGATCTATAGACCATTTATGGAGACTAATGAGCAGCTTAGTATATAAACAGCAACATTTACGTAGCAATCAGAATACGTATTCAATATGTTGGGATGCAGGGTTATTATAGTTAACTGAAACCATAAAATGTACATTTTTATTACTTAAACATTACCTGAAATAAAATATACAAAAGCAAAGTTAAAATTTCAGCCATTTCTCGTTTTCATTTTGTTTTTTGTTTTTTTATGTACTAAAACAACTGAAACTAAAATTAAAATAAAAATGACTAAAAACAATTAATACAAATTTAAAACATTTCATTTTATTACTTACAATTACATACATTAAAATGACAAAAACACAACTAAATTACAAAAATATTAACTAAAATTCTAAATACTAAAAAATCTAGTTCAAAATTTTAATGAAAACTGTAATAGTATCTTAATTATACTGAAATAACACTGGTGGAATTTAATTAATTTCATATGCAAATTATGGTTAGCTAATTTTAAGGGATTATTTACAGTAAATCTTAAAGGTGCAGTAGCAACAATATTTATTATTATTATAAACTTGACTAAAGATAATAATGGACATCAAAGAAACATGTTTTAAATGAAGCTTAGTATTACAGAAGTAAGTTGAGGTTGTGTTTGTGTGTTTTTGGTTGTGTGTCAGTCACTGTAAAAACAGGCTTTTCTTCCTTCTCTAGAAACATTTTCCCCAGACGTGCAAGATTTCTTCTTTAGGTGATTACATACCGCATAACCCAAATTCCCCTGCAGACTGAAGCGCTTCAGTGCTGCTTGATGCTTTTTAACATGTTTAGAAATATATGCCATCATGCATAATGACTGGGAAAAGACACATTTCTGAAATTTGCATAGTGAAATAAACAAACACTTGGATGTGAGAGCTCCCAGGATTGTTGGGAAGGTCTAACATATGCTGTGTTGGGAATGGAATGTTAGCGTACTGCATACTGTGTGGTATATACTGAATCCTGCATGCAGTATGTTACACATTGTTCACACATGACTAAGTTGCGTGCAAGGTTTAACACACAATAAGTACAATTATATTGCATTCTAATTTTGTGTAAAAAATGTATTAACTGTTTGGTCCGAGTCAAACTGCAGCTAATATTGCCTCTGGATAATTTGTCGCACATTAAAGGAATATTCTGCATTCAGTATAAATTAAGTTCAATTGACAGCATTAGTGACACAATGTTGATTAGCACAAGAAAATCATTTTAAAACAAAGCTAAGTTGAGGCGTTAAGATTCAGAGCGATTTTGTGGAGCATTTTTTATTTTTTAACAATAGCATTGTGTTATTCTTTGGGATTTTTATAGTTAACTATAACTAAAGGCTAAAATCGTAAAATAAACAAAAGCTTTACCTGAAATATATTTAATGTATATTAAAAAATCTATAAAATATTTCAGGTTGTCATTAAGACTACATTTCACATTTTCATTTCAAGTTGATGTACTAAAATATCTAGGCTAAAACTGAAATAAAACTTAATACTACTTTATAGACATTAAAAACAAAACATTGACAAAAACATGCAACGAAATGACTACAAATAAAAATAAAATAAAAACAAAATATAAAAACAAAAATGGAAAAATGTTAATTAAAAATATTAGAATATTATATCAAACTATAATAGTGTGTCAGTGATATTAAAATAACATTGGTTCACATGAATATTGTTTTCATCTTGACTATACTGTTGAAACACTTTGTATTTTCAGTGTGTATTTTAATGTTTCACTTCCATTATGAGTGCCTCACTGTAGATTTTTATAAATTTATCTTTTATTTTTTTAAGAAAATAAAGGACAAGTGGAAGTTCTTTATTGTGGTAATCCACATTACGCCCCATGCTGTGTTGTCAATTGAGCTTGGGAAAATTGACAATTGGGAAATCAAATTCAAGTATTCCTTGTCATGTGAGTATTCAATGCAAACTGAAAATTTGCATGCTGTGCAAAGTGCTCAGTACAACTTAGGTTGTTTCCTATTTCAAATTTTGTGCAATCTGCTGAAATCTTTTTAACAAGATCTGAAGCACTGCTTTAGTTTTAGTTCAAGCATCCCCTATTAATCTAACACATTACCAAGACTTTGCTCTGCTGGACTGAATATAGCCCATATTCTTATACGTGTCCTGTCCTGTTCCGCTGTGGCTGAGCGTACCGGTGGGAATGAACCAGTGCTCCACAGCACCCCGAGAGACTAAACATTCCACTCGCTGCCTGCGCTGGAATAACAAAAGCAGAGGAAAGCAATCTGCATACGACAGCCCCCACAGTAAGGGCTAATGAGGCGTACGGGAGGGGTCTGGAGCTCACTTTCCTCTCCTCATATCCCTCTTTCAGAGTCTCTCATCCCCAGTGAGCATTCCTGCATAAATATGCGCTTATCTGTGGCGCTCTCTCTCTCATGTGGACTGACCTGCTCTCGCTGCTGGGGCCTTGAGTATCTTAGATGGAAGCTGATTGCCACATCTTTATTTTAGTGCATTCTTGATGGGTTTTGATCACTGAAAAATGAGTTTTAGTGCTTTTAAAAATAATCTTTGCTTGTAAATTCTAAAAGCAGCCCCCCTTAATCAAGGTTTTCGTGGTCACATGATTGCTTTTTTTAAAGATCGTTTAAATTTTTATGTTTATGTATTTGGGGGGGGGGGTGCTTTATAATATATACTATATAATATTTATGTGAAATTATAATTTTATAATTAAATAGAAACAACAATTTATATAATTATTATAATATAAACTATATATTTAATTGTATGTATGTGTATATAGTTTATTTATAGCTGAATAACATAAATGTAATTATAATTATACATATATAATTATTAATAAATTGTATAAAATGCTTATGAAATTATAATTTTATAATAAAACAAAAACATGTATGTGTGTGTAATTATATATATATATATATATATATATATATAATATATATATATATATATATATAATTGCTGTCAAATCGCGATTAATCACATCCAAAATAAGTTTTTGTTTACATATTATATGTGTGTAATGCGTATATTTATTATGTATATATAAATACACACACATGCAGTTTATATTTTGATAATATTTACTTGTTTATACATTTATATATTAATATTCTTATATTTTATATAATATAAATATATATTTAATATATAAACATAACATATTTTTATTAAATATATGCATGCATGCGTTTGTATTTATATATACATAATAAATATACATTTATACAAATACATATATAGAAATTTATATTAATGTAATGCCAATTTATAATATGTGTGTGTGTGTGTGTGTATATATATATATATATATATATATATATATATATATATATATATATATATATAGATATATATATATATATATATATATATATGTGTATGTTACATTTTTATAATTTAGTTATATTCATTTATAATTATAAATAAATTTTATAAAATATTATAATTTTATAAGAAAATAAAAATGTATGTTCTTATTTTATATGAATGAATGAATGAATGAATGAATGAATAAATAAATAAATAAATAAATAAATAAATAACAAAAATATATTTATGATCCCCAAATTTGACATAAGACTATGACAGAAGTCACAAATGTGCTCTGATGACAGTCCCCTAAAAAGTCTGACTCCACAGTTCAATTGAAATGTGACAAATAAATATTTAGGTAGCCCCACGTAATGCCCGCTCAAAAGTAATCCCTTAAACCCTGAGCTTACCCTATCTCTCTTGCCTCACGGCATGCTGGGATTGCATTGCTCTTTGTAACTACAGCTGTGGCAGCAGTGCAGAGGTTTGGACATAATAACGAACAATTTCACTGCAAGGAGTGTAACTGACCCCACCCTGACAATTAGACCTGACGGGACACGAGTGGCTTCGCTTGTTTTGTTATGACGTTATGGCGAATGTTGGACAGTTTGAATCAGCTGGACAATTTCAGGAGTGTTTTTCTTTTCAGAATTGTATTTAAAATGAAGTGAATGACAGGTTTCTCCTCACCTAAGCTGTGTGGTATTCTGTAGAGATCCGCTGTGACAAACAGCTTGTACACAGCATGACATTATGCAAGCTTCAGGAGAGAGGATGGAAGAGCACATGCACACAAGCTTGAATCACAACACTTTATTGATTCTTTTTGTACATCAATTTCTGTTCTTATATGTGAAGTATATCATTTCTGTAGCACCAAATGTATATAATATATATTCATATACCAGTATTTATAGCTTACTTCCATTCAAACAAACCATTAAAATCTTGATGGATAAAACCAAGCCTTACCCTACATTATTTATAAACAAATATTATGTTACCCTAGGAAATATGGCATATTACAGAAGGTAAATGTGCTGCTGTTTCTTTAAAGAGATCATGTTGTTCCAAACCCATAAGATCTTGTTCATCTTTGAACTGCATATATATATTTTTAATGAAAGCTTAGAGCTTTCTGTCCCTCCAAAGTCTAGGTAACCAAAACTTAGAAGATCCAAAAAGTACATAAAGGGTTAGTGAAATTAATCCAAATAAATTAAGCGGTTTAATTTAGATCTTGTGAAGAGATGCTACTGCTTTATATGATGTCTTGTAAAGTAACCTGGTTCGAATCAAAGTTAAAGTGAGGCATATATATATGACGCATTACAAACCGAACAAATAATTTAATTGAATTGAAACAAGTGAACACTTGTTAATGTCCTTGATGTATGTATGTACAGTGATGATGATTGTAATAACAACATCGCTGTGTTTTGTGACCCCACAGGCAGCATGCATGTGTCTCTGGCTGAGGCGCTGCAGGTGAGAGGAGGGCCGCTGCAGGAGGAGGAGGTCTGGGCCGTCCTGAACCAGAGCGCAGAGAGTCTGCATGAACTCCTCCGCAGAGGTAAACCGCCACCCTGACTCGCAGTGCAGTGATAACGTCTCTCAACGGTACCCAGCCACGCTGGCTCAGAACATGAAGCCTTGGGATGGCCGAGGCAGTCAGAGACCTTGGATAGCAGTCTGATATCTTTGGAGTGCAGAAGAACATTTGTTGATAAAACATTTCCAAAGTATTCAGCGATCTGCTCCAAATATGCAGAGTTTTTGCAAATGAAACAGACTATCTGGCTTTCTTTGGTTACAGTGTAAGCCATAAGGTTACATAAATGCGGTGTAAAACTGAAGGAGTATGAGGCTGAAATTGCTGAAAATAATATTTGTAATAATAATTATAATATTTATTTCTACTTATTTAATAATAATAAAAACACAAAAAGGGCATATTCACCATTGAAATCAATGAGTTGTAATTGTAAGTGGAGTCTTTTGTGGAGCATGCAGCATGAATTCTGCAGGTTTGAAGTTTTTGTGTGTGTGTGTGTGTTTGTAATGAAACAATCATATATGGCCTTTCCAGAACCTGGTAGTTTCTGTTGCCAAGCAACATGCAGCAAATGCCGATTTATTGTGAATATGCTGAAAAATCTGACCTTGTGTGTTCCAAACCACTAGTGCGGTGCCATTCAGATTGTTTTTGTTGTCTTGCAGAGTATTTTTCTTAATAGTTTGTGGAATTTTGGAGATTTACATTCCATTTTTTCAATTATCTGAACAAACTAAACAAAGCTGTCTTCGCATCTATTTCCCTTTTCTTCAGCTTGAATCGGTTCCTTTTTTGTCTCTCTAATACTTTCCACTCTCTTTCTGTCTGAATTTTTCCTCGTTCACCTGGTTTCTCTGGTTAGGTCAGCCTGTAGCAATTTCGGTTTTCTTCAGCTTGAATTTTTGTAGTTCTTTCCAAATTGTATTTCTTCTTGTCATGAAAGCTTGGTAAATGTACAAAATGTCTCAGTTTGACATTTCAGAAGGGATCCAATATCGCTTTCATTTGCACTTACAGTTAGCCTGTTGACTTTCAATAGAGGAATTTCATACGCTAACCTTGTGTTTGCGTGTGACGAATAAAAAAATTTACCATGGTGGCCATAATTTCCACCAAAATGGCTATTATATATTACATGCTACTGTAGGTAAAATATGCTATGTGACTTGGTAAGCAAGTGCACTAAGAACACTAGCAACTGCATAGAAATGCGCTAACACTAAGAATACCTTAGTATCCACAAATGCGGTAAAGACCTTAAGAATCGCCTAGCAATCCGTTAAAACAGAACACTTTAGCAACCACATAGTAATGGGCTAAACCACCTGGAACATCTTATCAACCATGTAGCAATGTGCTAAATCCTTCAGGAGACCTTAGCAACTTAGCACCTTAGCATAACAAAACGCTAAAAAACAATAATAACACAAAACAACAATTTAAAAAAAACAAAAACACACAATAACACCATAACAATTCAAAAAAAAACAAAAAAAAACATAACAACCCTACTAAAAATTCTCAAAAAACAGTTGAAATGCTTTAGCAACTGCATAGCAGTGCGCTAAACACTAAGAACACCTTAACAATCGTGTAGTAATTTGCTGAACACAATCAACACACTTTAGCAACTGCATAGCAATGCGTTAAACTTTAGGAAAACCTTACAGAAATTCCTTAAAACTGACAAGCGAAACAAGATTCATTCACATTGTTTCCAGAAAATGTAAAAATCTAGCCATTTTTGTAGTCAAATCTTGTTGTAATTGTAAAAATCTGTCATTTGTTTTGGGTGACTGTGGCTAATATAAGGTTAGCATAGTTTTATTGTTGCAATAACCAGAATAAGTTTGGTATTTTGGTTGGAGCCTTAGTTATCATGGTGGTTTTTGAAAAGGAAGCTAAACTGGCAGGGATTGTTTAAAAAATGAAAAATAAGAAACTGAAGTTATATTTGTCTTTATGTGAATTCCCTGTGACAAATAAAAAGCTGTTTTCCCTCAGACCACAGCTATGTAACACTTCCCATGCATTTACCTCACAAAATGTCTTTTGAATATTGTTTTTGTTTGTGCCTTTCTTACAAACAATTCAAAGCCATCACAAGCTTCAGCTGTGACGCTATCAGTGCATTCAGCAGGATTCTTTTGTAAGGTGGTTATTCAGTCAGTATGTGCGAGTTTAGCATTGTCTTCTGCCAATTCACACCTGTTTAAGAGTGATTGGAATAAATCTCCGGCCTCCTCAAAAGCTGTCAGTGGACCAAAAATAGCACCTGATATCAGTCTGACTCAAAGAAAAAAAAAAGCTTTTTGTCTTCGGGTAACACTTCGGTGAAATTTATGAGAAGGCTCACTCAGCCTTACGTCCGTCTGCTGTCTCTCTGAATGACTGTGTGGGCTAGTGTTGTGTGTCACCGCTGTGAACAAAAGCCTCTTTATTGTCCCACAGCCCGGTTTCCTAAAGAACGGTTTGGTGGGCAGTTTGAGATGATGCCAGCTCCTTTTGACCGATATCTGCTGCCGTTCTCACACAGATCTTGAGACTCTTGACAAGTCTTTCTCACAGTCAGGGGACAATTCTCGTTCTGTCAGCATCGCAGACAGTCGTTGCCCCTCTTTATTCTGCAGACCTGGCCAATAGCCAGTAGGGTTTGAAGCGTAATTAGGCCCCTTGTCTTCAGGGTCGAGGAGGACGATGATGATAAAGATGATGTAGCTGCTTCGGCATGTGCTTGCAGGGGGAACGAGGACTCTCCTCGTCTCACAGTAGCTTGTTATCTGGCCTTGAGTTGCTCTGGGTGAAAACTTGCTGGCAAAGGGCCCTCTTGACAAAGTTTGCAGAAATTCTGGGCCCTGGTCGAGAGTCATGGGACTTGACTTGACCAAGTCAGCAAAATTACTTAATTTATTTGGAAACCCAGGGCACTTGGTTGTGTGAAGTCCTGAGTTTGCTTTTTTTATTGCATGCTATTTTAATTTTGAAGGTGATGCTTGTGTTTTTTAATAAAAAATAAATTATAATAAAAAATAAAAAAATTAAAAAACCTTTTGCTATTCAAGTCCAGTGTGCAGAAGGGTGATGCTTGATTTATTAGTAAAGAGATGAGATTTCCAACTTCTTAAATAAAATATATATGCAGTAAAGCAGTTCATTAAAACAGAGTACTGGATTACCGCTGTTTCAGTTTTCACATTTGTTTAAATGGTACTTATTTTCTTTTTTGTAATTATGAAATTAAAAAGTAATTTACTAGCAAACTTCTGAGTGGAAATATTTTTTAAATATTTATAATATTTTCATAATATTATGTATAATATATCTTAACGTGCATTTCTTTTTTCTTTTTTCTTCCTCTTAATGCATGTTGTTAAATGTAGAAAATGTCCCACATTTTTGGATGGAGCCAAAAATACTATATAACTATTTTATCGCACATAGAAAAATATAATATTATATAAAATAGTTTTTTTTTTTTAATATAGTAAAGTATTAATTTTTTTCTAGCCACATTTTCAATTTCATAAATATAAAGATCATCAAAAATGGTTGATTTAATATTATTTTATATATATATGTAATGCCCCAGGTGATTCACATCAAATCCATTTATGATATATTTTTTATTTTTTTATGTAGCCATATTTTTGAAGGTTGTTTAGCATGTTCTAAATGATGCAAAAGTTTTTTGTGTGTTCTATTAAAATAAAAAACAGTGGATTACAAAAAAAGAACTCACTTCTGCACTCGCGCGCTGTTTTCTCCACACACACACAAAGCGCATGCACAAAAGCTGCCTCTTATATATGCAAACACTGGACTGAGCTCACTTTCTCACATTCTTACACATTCGAATGGACAAATAAACAGAATTATCAAAACATCTCATAAATACAACCGGTTATGTCTTAAGAATGTTGAGAAAGAAAACAAGGGTGTAGGCTTAGGTTAACAATATTATCAGTAGGGATGCACCGGAATGAAAATTATTTTCCGAAGACAAAACCAAACAAAAAGAATCACTGGGCCGAATACCGAACACGTTTTTTTTTTTGGTATTTTGCCAAAAAAAAATTCACCATTGCATAAATTGAATAGCCAAACATTTTTTTTTACTGTTTTGTCTTGCTTTTCATAGAAAAAAATCAATTACAAAACAACAAATGTAAAAATATTTAACACTTTTTTTTTTTTAACATTTTTTACATTCTAGCAGACACTATACCAACAAAGCACAATTTAGCTTAAAATTAATAAGTTCGTTTTTTTTGGCCATCAGACCCCCTTCTTGAATCAGGCATTTATTATTTTTTACTGTACAATTAAAAGCAGCCTTGCCGAGAAGAGACTTCTTAGATTCTTCTTAGATTCTTACATTAGAAAATATTACACATCCTAATTTGAATACTGAATATAGCCTAATAAATGTATTAACAGAGTTGTTGTAATGATTATTATCATTATTATTGTCTTACTTTTTATTATATTTTACAGAACAACAGTAAAATTACAATACTAACATTTCTGAATGTTGATAGAGTTCTTGCTTTTTCGCAACTTTTATTTTGGTGGAACCCTGAAGGAAGACCTCAATGCTTCTTTTTGTTGACAATAGCAGATTTATAAATAAGTCTCTTTAGGAATATGTCGTACATGCGATACAGTACTAAACAGTCTCACGCTGTTGGTGCTTGTTGTGATTTTTGTGTCTTTCTCAGACAGTTTAAATGCTTCCACACTTCCACTCACTTTTCGCTGGTTTCTATTTGATCGCATCACGTCATTGTATGGTACATTTTATTAAGAGCTTTTTTTGCTATTTTCAGCCGAATAATTTTGGTTGCCGAACATTCTGTGCATCCCTAATTATCAGATATCGCAATATTTTTTTTAAGGCTATTATCGCTAAGATATTTTTGACATATCGCCCAGCCCTAAAACAGACACCCAAGTCAGTATGTTCAATGCTGTATTTTCACTTTATCTTATGTAATAAGAAGTTTGCTTATTATTCTTGGCATTTGTTCAAATATCTAATTTCATGTTGTTTTCTCCTCCTTAGTAGAGTTTGTAATGCTATTTTTGGCTGTGACCTCATTGGGCTGGTGAATGGCAGTAGATGACCGGGCTAGTCTCTGATAGGACAGATAAAACCTTATCAGATAAGCCCCTTCTGAGATATTTCCAACTGTGTGTCAGCTTCCGTCCCATTATCAACTACTGACTGAGTTTTAGCACGCCAACATCTCCAGCTTTTAGTAAGAATTTGTTGCAGTGAATCCCAAAGATTGGTTTGATACCTGTATAGGTTAACAGGGAAAGTGTTTGAATAAAGATGCTGGAGTAGCTACTGTGCTGGAAGCAAAACACGAGTGTGCACTGCTAGATTTTCACAAAGAGGTCCAACCTTGGTCAGACAGTTTCCACAGGAAACGTGTGTTTACTTTAGGAATTCCAGTGCTTTATAGCATCGCTGCTTGAATTTCATTTTTCATTAGTTTTAGTTCAAACACTTTCTGACTTTTTATTAATGTTTCTGCCAATCTGTTTTGTTAATTTGTTTATTTGCACAAACCCCTAACCCTAAATACACTATTAGAGGCTTAACTCATCCCGCCTTCTGAAGCTGATCCAAGAATGCGCCGCCGTGTTCGGAAGCTGTCCAGGTCGCTCCTCTTACTCACATTTCACTGCTGCTACTCACATTTCACTGCTGGGTATATATGCTCTATATAATCATGTATGTGACGAATAAAAATCTTGAATGATACTACTGCCAAAAAAAAACAACAACAACAATAAAACACCCTCATAGACTTTCATTACTGTTTGAAAGTTTGAGGTTTATAATTATTCTTTTTTAATGTTTGAAGATTTCTTATGCTCATGTAGACAGCATTTATTTGATCAAAAATACAGTGAAAACAGTAATATTGTGATAGGCTACAAATGCAATTTAATTTAAAATAGCTGTTTTCTATTTGAATAGGTTTTAAAATGTTATTTATTCCTGTGAAAACCTGAATTTTCAGCATCATTACTCATGTCTTCAGTGTCACATGATCCTTCAGAAATCATTCTAATATGCTGATTTTCTGCTTAAGGAACATTTATTATTATTATCAATGTTGCAAACAGTTGTGCTGCTTAATATGTCTGTGAAATTTTTTTTTTGTCAGGATTTTTTGAGCTATTGTTCTTGTTTTTGGCTTTACATGACATGAAATAATAAAAAGAAATTTATTAAGAAGCAGTTCCACATTTCCACTTATTCTTCATTCGTAATAGATGAATTATTTCTGTACAGCTGTTCCATCCATAACCGCAGGACCGTTTTCTGAATGGCAAAGGCTCCACTGTTTTACATCTGCAGCACAAAAGAAAAGGGAAAAAAAACATCAAAAAGAAAAATGTACTGTCATACAGAATCATCTTTTTGAGAGAGATCCCAGGGGCCTCGTATTTCAAGGAAATTGTGCTCATTCACAGAATAATGTAGCTCTTTATTACACATCTTTGTCCGGATGAAAAGAATTTGATTTCAACCACCAAATCTCCATAGTTCCTGAAACATGTGTTCAGTTAGATCGTGCTGTCCTCGTGTCGAGGAAATGTAATTAGGCCACGGCCATTATCTCCCTTAACTTGTCTAGTAACTTGTGTAGTAACTTTCCCACGCTTTAGCATCAGGACTTGCAGTGTCTTAGAATTTCCTCTCTTCGCTTTACAAATCCGAGCGTAGCCAACGTTGGAAACTTGGCTTGCTATGTACTTAAATGCCAAAGGAACATTTTATTTCTGAACTTCATAAGACATTCAACTTAAAAGAAAAAGGACAAGTAGTTTTTTATTTTATTTTATTTTATTAATATTATTATTATTTTTTTAATAATTTTATTAAGATTCAGGCCATGTCCTAAGAGTTGCAGTTTGATGTAATACACATTTTTTTTTTTTTTTTTTACCTCAGGTTCGACAGATCCATCTGCGCTGGGTTTTATCATCTCTCCATGGTCGCTGCTGCTCATGCCTTCTGGAAACATCTCTTTCACAGATGAAAATGTCACACAGAAGGATCTGCGGGCTTTCACTCCTCCAGAGATGCTGGAGGGTCTCAACCTCTCCTCGCTTTCTGATATGGAAAAGGTACCTTTTGGATTGTGAAAGACACTTGTTGGGCATGTTTTTTTTTTCTGTTTAAAAATTACTTGTCTTTTTTATTTCATGGCTTCTGGTACCAATTCACAAATAGTGAATGCTTTTAATTATTAAAAAGCAGGACTTGTTTTCATTTTAAAAAACCCTTTTATCAGTGAATTTCAGAACTCTTTCACATGTCTTTTACTTAGAGAAAATCAAAACTTTGTTTTTCATTGTCGGACAAAAAAGGAAAACTTTGACTTTTTTTCTTTTACATTTTGCACATGGGTTTTATCTCTTAAGTCATGTTGCCAGTAGCTTCTGTGTACACATGACATTGTTAGAAAGAAATTGATACACCACTACAGTCTCAAGACATGATTATTTGCAGAGAAGTCAGAGGATCTTGTGCATTCTTTGGCACACTCTTGGATATTTTGTTCCCAAAGCTGTTCTTTAGCAGGAAGAACAGACAGAAGAACTAGACAGGGAAGAAACACAAAACTATGCAGATGTGCTATATAAAGTTTAATACTGATTAATGCCTAAAAAATACTCTGGGTAGCAAATGCTTCTGAAGATAAGTTTGTGTGCAACAATGCGTCAGAATGAGGCTGTCAGTTGTTGTACAGTTTTATTATGTGGGCTAAAACATGGGCTAAAATGCTCCATAGTCAGATGTTGTCTCTGTTTCTTTTTCAACTTTTAGATGCACATGTATTCACTTGGCATGACGTTGTTTTGGGGTGCAGACTATGAGATTCCACAGAGCCAGGTGAGACTTAGACATTTAATATTTGATTCCTGTTAATGTACTTCATTTAATGTAAAAATAAAAAATAAAAATTACAATAGTTAAAATCAAATTGATTTGAACATTTTAACCCTGGATTGGTATGTACTGTGTATTTTCCACATGTTAACCTCAGTCTAAGAATAGAGTCATTTCATTCTTTTGTCCCATTGCAACATGATTTTAAATTGAGTAAATAAATTATTTTGGCCCAGGACTTGTGACAAATATAGCTTCTAGATAATTCACTGGTCACTGTTTTTAGCCAATGAAACTAGGAGAACATCTGAACACTGTCCTGCTCAACATGTGTGATGACTCCACGCTCACCCGACTGTCCGTACGGTCGGCTCTGGACACCTGCAGCGCTCACATCCGTAACTCCAACTGTGACCCTTCGTTTTCATACGTCAGGAAGCTGGTGAGGCTCGTTCTTGGCAGTCTCTCTCAGGTACATGTCTATGCATTTCTTTCAACATTTTGTTAGTGTTTCAACAATTTTTGGTTCATTTAAAGTTATGAATATAAGAAGAGATTCCGTTAGAGTCGTTAGAATGATTTAAACCTGAGTTTAAGAAAACAGTACATACATACAGGAATATAGCAGTCATGTTATTGTTTTCTGTTGCAAAGGCAACTTTATATTAGCCACAGTATTTTACTTTGTTTTAAAGCTCATTGTAAGTGTATATATAACATTTAAAAAAAAAAAAAAAAATTTAGTTTTTTATTTTAATTTATTTAGTTTTTTGTTTATTTGATTTGATCTGTTTTGTTTTGGAATCAGCTTTAATTCATAACAGGTTCTTGATTCCCACCTCTAATTTTGTTAGTTGATCACATCCAAGTACTACCGATTCCGCATTAACAATATGTGTGAACTTACTGTTCCTATTAACTGACTTGCCTGCGCAGTCCAGCCATATAAAACAGCTTTCAATTAAAAACATAGTTAACAGTCCTTCCTGTGCTTGTTTTCTCATGTTTGATGTCACATCCTGTTCCTCAGCTGCACACTCCCCAGTAGTTTAATTGCACAGCAATACAGAAAGAGCATATTGCTAGGAACAGATGTGTTTCTGCTCTTATTTTCTGCTCTGTGTGTCTTTTTCCACACTGGGGAGGTAAATGTGAAGTGGTCCGGTAGGGATGCCGTCTTCTAATTACTGTTGATTAATCCTGAGAGTGGCTGCTTGGGTCTGTTCTCCTGTGAGCAGCCCTCCTGAGATTGTTTTTCTCAGTCTACATGTCTTCCATTATGTTTGTTTTTTCATCCTCAGGCAAACCTGATTTAGTTACAAACTTTATTCAAAATATGTTCTGACTTGGTTTAAGAGCATAGATCAGGCTTTCTTTAAGTCCTCTAAGAGTATGAAATCCATTTTCCCCAACACACCATTTTATTTTTTCCCAAAGTCTATTTAAATTTTTACCCAACTTTCCAGTGTGTAATAATAATGATAATGATAATAATGGTGATGATGATGATGATGATAATAGTAATAATAATATTATTATTATTATTATTGTTATTATTATTCAAAATTTATCTTTTTTGTAGCTGATATGATTTGGGTGGCTTGTAGAGAAAATTTCATAAAGTAAACTACCCCTCATTAAGATAGTAAGATAGCAATACAGTAAAAACTGTAATAATGGGAAATATTATTGCAATTTAGAATAACTGTTTTCTATTTTAATATGTTTTAAAATGTAATGAATTTTTAGCATCATTACTCCAGCCTTCAGTGTCACATGATCCTTCAGAAATCATAATATGCTGAGCTGCTGCTCAAGAAATATAATTTTTTAATCAGTTTGGAAACCAGTTGTATGTTTAATATTTTTGTGGAAATTGATAATTTTTTTCATTATTATTTAATAAATAGAAAGTTCAAAAGAAGCAGCATTTTATTTTAAATAAAATCGTATTTGTAATATTTATATTTTATTAAAATATATATATATATATATATTTTTTTTTCAAATTCAGTATAATTTGCTTTCATTTAATCTCATGTTTTGATAAAAGTGAATGGTTATTTTTTTTATTTCTTTCTCATTTTTGTGCATGTGTTTTCTTTTAGCTGGATGGTCTGTTGTCTCAAAGTGAAAGGGAGTCACTTCCAGAGAGAAGCAAAGAGATTCGTGAACGTCTGCGAGGAAAAGGCCTTCCAGCAGGTAATACACACCAGATCCCTTTTGTAAAAAATACATCTACTGCTTATTTTATATGAAAATGAAGATGTGGTTTCATCCCAACCTTATTAAACATGTACGCAATTGCTTTCTACTTCTCTCTTACTTTCACCCACACACACATGCACACCCAAACACAGGCATGTCATTACACGCTCACACTCCTGATCTTCCAGTCTTCTTTTGCATCAACCACATATTGGAGTTGCTGGTAATAAATTATGATATTTTGATTGTAATCACAGCTCACACTTTCTAAAAAACTCTGACTGATTGTTTTAATACCGTGAAGGTCTGTGCTTCATGCTGACTCATCACACAGCATTTATCCAGTTAAGAGGAAGTGATTCAGAATGTAAACAAAGCAGGGCTTGGTTCTGACATGACGTGGCTTTAGCCCTTCAGGAGCTGCTGCTTATCAAAACAGCAGGATAAAAGAGAGACAAGCCAGAACAGCACCAGCACTAGAAGTGCCAATCTGAAAGTAAAGATTGGTGGAATTTCCAGCTAATCTTAAGATAGCAGATAGAAGGTTCTGGGGAATTTTGTTCTTTATTTATTTATTTTTAGATAAATAGTGCTTCTGGAGAAATTTGTTTTCCCAAATTATTTTATGATATTGACCAGCATACTGTTTATCGCATACAGCAAAGTGTGTGTATATAATATGAGCAAAGAAATTGATACATTTATTAAGCAAGGACACATTATATTTTGAGCTTTCTAGTTCAAAGAATTAGATTAAAAATAGATTTAATGAAAGATTAAGAAAGATTTAATTAAAAAAGTCTCAAGATGATGATAATTGATAAGAAATGTTTCTTGAGTAATGATGCTGAAAATTCAGCTATGCGTCACAATAATGAATAAAATGTTAAAATATATTAAATAAGAAAATAAATAAAGAAATATAATATAATAGTAAGTAATAATATTTTAAAGATAATATAAATGAATTATATATTATTAAATAGTTTTGCAAAGTAGTGTTATTTTAGCAATATTTTGTAATAATTTTAAAATAAATGTTGATTAAAAAAGTACTGCCTTTTTAGAAATCTTACCAACTTTTGAATGAAACAGGGAAAAACATGGTGTACAATTGAAGAAAAAAAAGCAGTTTTTAACAATTTGCATTGCTTGTAAATTTCACAGTTTATTACAAAGGCACAGCAAGTAACTCCTTGACTTCAATTTAAAATTTCATTTCAAAATGGTATGTAATGCAGTATATACCGTATAGTATGCAGCTGGCAGCATGTTATCATATTCTAGTCCACACTAACATCTCTTGGCCTTCTGTTTTTCTCGTCTCTCCTTCTGACTTTTTATGCTTTTTAGTTTAATGATGTGCCAAACAAAGATTTTTTTTCTCCTTTTCTTGTCATCTTTTCTATCCCCTTCTTCTCTGTTCCTCTTCCCAACTTTCCAACTCCCTTATTGCATTCGCTGTCCATCTGTCTTCTGTCTGTCTCTCACTCCTCCTCGTCCTCTCTCTGTGCATAGACAAGAGTTTGAATCGAATCTAGACAAGCACATCCCATCACCACAAACCAAAACCAGAGGGTTTCATTTTGGAAAAGATGAGCAAATCTTCCCAGTGGCTTCAGCGGTGCTGAAGCACAAACACGACCGGACAGTTATGTAACTGAGGCATGGCATTGATCAGCAATAGATATTTCCCAGGGTTTTTTTTACTGTGTGTTCTGTAGGGTGTTTTGTTTTCATGCTGTTGTCTCTGACCACACATCAGGGCCATGATGTGAGAAACAAGCCAGCCTAGATGGTGACTCACTTCACGCTGGTTTATTTTTGGCTTTACAGATGTCATGAAACCTCAGCAGTAAAGTAATAACTGTGGTTTAGACTGTGTCATTGTTCTCATTTCGCAAATTGAATGTTTGTTGACGTTCTCAGAGTATATGTGCTCACATTAGAAGTAGCTTCAGGAGAAAAGTACCTGCAGCAATGCTAATCTTGCTTAGCTAATCCATAACAGCACTGTAGAACAATTGCATTGTATCTGTTTAAGGTTGGTCAAAATAAGAGTGTAAAAGTTTGAATTTCAGTGTAAGTTGTCCTTATGTGGCTTTTTGAGAGTACTTTACACTGTTTCATTAGCATCTTGGTTTTTTGCAAGTAAAAGCACTGCTAGCCTGATGCAGTTAACATTGTGCTATTACTAGCTGCAACTGGTTTGGTGGTATAATTTTCTGGTTTATTTTTAGGTGATGTTTAGCCTGTTGGCAGCTTACCTTATTAGCATAATTTCTTTAGCGTATAACGAGCTACAACAACATATCATTCTTAATTAGCAAAACTAATGTCGCATCACATAATGTTTATGCAGGGGATCTTCTATCTATGTTGCTGAAGAAAAAAGAATAAATGAATAAATAAATACAATAAAAAGCTTCAGTGTGAGTAAAGTTTTCTTTATTATTTTTCTTTATATTATATTAATTACGTTATTTTTAATATCATGTTTATATACATTTATATATTTTTAATATGTTTATTATTATTATATTATGATTATATGTTTTTTATTTAAAAATGTGCATGAAATGAAAATTCCCACTTTTTACCTGTTTTCTAAATGCATATTATAGATATTATTAACAACACACAACATCCTCCTATTATTTTTTTTATTTTTGTTTATTTATTTATTTTTTACCTCCTATTGTTTAATTAAAATTTCAGTGATGACATATAAATACACGTTATAGATTTATTTTGAACAATTCATCCATGCATGTGTTTTTTTTATTTCTTTTGTTTCTCTATTATTTATTTATTTATTTATTTATTTATTTATTTTTTACTTCCTACTGTTTAATTTCAATTTCAGTGATACAGGACTTCTCCAGCCATTTAGTTAGTTTCAATCCTGCCCCAGAAATCTCGCATTCATCTTCACTTTTGAACTAAATTCCCACATCTCGACATCCAATCAACAACTGATGAATAGAACAAAGTCCCTGTTCTACATTTAGTCTTTTTTGATAATCTGCTTTGTTAGAAATATGGAAGAAAAATCACAATTATAAGACCTTATAGACCAGCGAGATGTTGAACTAAATATGGCAAGACTCTTGTATCTAATTTTCAGACGGTTTTATATTCTGTTTGGTGACTGGTATCCTTCCAGCGTCATGGGTTTTGAAGTGTCTAGGTCAGTGTGTAATGACTTTAACATGCCTCTCTTCGTTAACCGCTTGACATCACCCCAGCTCTGTCTTTGCTTCTACGATATACTAAGCTTTTTATGAAACATGAGAGAAAAGGCCTCTTGTTGAGCCATTCAAAGCTCAAACGGTTCCCTAAGAGAGAAGCATCTGGAACATCCATGTCTTCCTGATTGACAGGGCTGGAACTGGTGTGGCTAACGAGCGTGTCGCTGGAAGCTCGGGGGGCAATCAGACAGGCTTTAGAGGAGCTCGTAACCACTAGAAGGCCACCATTGTTCCTTCTGTTCTTTCAGCCAATTAGGACCCATTTTAATCTCGCAAAAAAAAAAAAAAAAAAATAAAAACTCTCACAAAAAAAGCAACACCTCAACATATAATTATGTCCTTCAATAGATTCTTATTTGTCTTTGCAAGTTGATGTATATTTAACTTTTATGACCAATTTGGTTGTAGTCATATATAGCCAGACGTTTCACTGTCACAAGTCTGGACATTGTAGATTACAATGGCCAAGAACTACCCAGACATGTAAAATGACCAATAACCACAATAATAAATGTTGGGTGAATCTCACAAAGTGGGTCAAATAAAAGATGTTCCAGTCATGTTTCACAAAAAAAAAAAAAAAGTATATATTTTTGTGCTACTTTTATGCTGATTTTAGGTATATAATGTATATAACAACATTACTGTTTTACATAATGAGAATCATAAAAGTAATGGAAACAGAAGTAAAATTCCTGAAAACTTAACGGTGTAAAAAAAAAAAAAAAAAAAAAAAACCTTAAACATTATAACAAAAAATGTTTTCTCTTTTCCTATTACTGTTAAACATTCCTGTTTAAATTTTTGGGGTCAGCAAGATACTTTTAATAATTTTTTTAATAAATAGATACTTTTTTTTCTGGATCCTAAAAAATATTATGGTTTCACAAAAATATTAAGCATCACAACTTTTTTTCTCCATTGATATTAGTAAGAAGTGGTTCCTGATCAGCGAATTAGCTTATTAAAAGGATTATGCATCTTTATACTTTTGCAAGTTCTTGATATTGAACCCTTTGTTGTCTTTCTTTCCCAATTAGGCCGTAGTGCTGCCCATCGTGTGCTGGAGCGTTACAGAGCCCGAACCCAGGAGCAGGCACAACTGAACCGTGGACTCAGTCGCTCTATGGGCGCTCTTCCCATCCAGGACCTTGTCAGAGCGGATGAGGGTCTCAGTTCGTACCCCCCTTCAGAGGACCACGCTGGGTCCGAATCCTCTGCTGAACTTTACCATCAACGCCAACAGCAACAGCTGCAGCTGCAACAGCGCGGCCGACCCCTGGAGGTGAACCAGCATTCACACCCCCATCAGAGAAACAAAAGCTGGGCCTCCTCAGCAGACCTGGCCTGCCTTGACCCGGATATGCTCCGCTTCGGGGCCCTGGAAGACGCACGCAGGGGCAGCAGCGCCCTGAGCACCCACTCGGCTGGCCGACACAAGTCGTCTTCCAAGTCCAGGGACTCCCGGTACGCAGACTTTGGCAGCCTAGATGTCAGGAAGGCCCATCACCATTCGAGTCAGTCCGTCGGCTCGCCCTTCAGCAGCGCTTACGACCGCATCAGAGAGAAGCACAAGAAACTGCAAGCGCTCAAACAGGCCATGGATGGTGAGTCACCTGTATGTTCCTTTAGTGAGGCTGAGGGGATGTAGTCTTATATAACCTGGTTTCCTTACAATCGCTGAAGTCTGCACATTCTAGATTATTATGGCCAAGAACTGTCCGTTTTCAGGAATTTAAAATGACCAGTCACTGTTTGGGGTGAGTTTATTTGGAATGGTTAAATCCACAAATAATAAACAGTGGGTGAATCTCAAGATACCTGTCAGTAAAATGTTCCAGTCATGTTTTACGAAAAATACCTTTTGCATAAACAAAATGAAGCCAGTTTATAATATATTTCAAATTGTGGCATTATTGTAATGACATATATTTTCCTCCAATTATCATTAACTTTACATTAACATTAACTCATTTTTTTTTCAGTTTTATTTATACATACATTTATACAAACATATTTATATATACATGGTAGTATTTTTGTACTACTTAACTGCTGATTGTAGATATTAAAATAATTGTATGACATAAAAAATTCTGTTTTACACAATGAGAATACTAATCGAAAATAATTGCAATAGTAAAAGTAAAGTTCTTAAATGCATAAAAATAGAGAGAATTAGGACATATTTTATGTCTGAAAATATAAGTAAATTATTGTTTTTCACCCTCATACACTGCTGTTCAAAAGTCTGTAGTCAGTATATTTTTTATTTTAAAATGTAGGTTTTTTTTTTCAAAGAAATTAATGCTTTTTGGAAAAAAAAGAAAAGAACAATATATTTATATTTATATATGTGTGTGTGTTTAGTGCAGTTTCCACTAAAATATTAAGCAGGACAACTGTTGCCAACAATGTTTATAAGAAGAAATGTTTCTGAGCAGAAAATAAACGGAATGTTTTCTGAAAGATTGTACATTTAAAAATACATAAAAATAGAAATAAGTTTAAATTATTGTATTTTACAGTATTACTGTATTTTTGAATAAAATAATGGCAGGCTTTGGAAGTGTAAAAGACTTCTTAGAAAGCATTAAAAAAGTATTGATCAGTAATGTACATGTAGGCTTTATTTTATGTGTTTTTTTTTGTTTTTTTTTTAATCTTGAGGTTAAATGTGACCCGGTCATTTCTTGTCAGGCTTTGTGAGAATCACTTCAATGTGTAAAAAACACACTGAGGAAAATACAAACGATGTCTGTGGCTCTGTAAATTAGCAGAAATGTTTTCAGAGATTTTGTGATCATGAAATCTAAATCCAGGATAAATTGTTCCTCAGGCTCACTCTATCAACAAGACTTTGTTTGTTGTGAGTTGTGCAAAGCTATAGTTGTCAGAATGGAACTGGTGATTTGAGCCTTTTTTGTGTACAGTATGAATCAGATGCTCAGTCTGCTCTGCCTGACTGAACTAGAGCTGATGTAATTGTAATTGGTGTTTGTAATCAAAAGGTTGCAGCGAAACATTTAACCCTGTGTTGCTCAACAACCTGTAAGTTAACAGTGGTGACGTCAAGAGAAGTTACAGAAACTAATCGTACCAGTTTCGGTCATGTGGCAATAAGTGTTCAATTCTGCAGGCTTCAAGCCAAATGCTAAATCTAAGTTGATGTGACAGATTTAACTAGCCTGTTTAACAGTGGTTAAAACCACATTGTATTCATAAAAGCTACTGATTGTGACTCAACTAAAATCCAGTTCCCATCAGAAGATACAGCAGCAGCCATGAATCGTGTGTGTTTGTGTTTCAAATGAACTTCTGGCTCTTCTGGTGCTTTGAGTTCCTGTGCAGTAACAGTCATGCATCTGGCGGCACGCAGAGCTGAGGTGTCTGTGTGTGGTGGGAGGGAACGCAGGGTTATGAATGGGTTTTGCGTGGCTTTTGCGCGTGCGGCGTGTTGCCAGGTTCTTTATGACTCCGACTGGCTGAGGGCTCCAGATTCCTGGAACTAATTAGAGAGATGGATAATTCTAGGCCTTCAAAGCTCACATACTTATGTAAGCTTTTTACTCTCTCTCTTTCAGTCATTCACTCTCTCTGGGTCTCTCTCGCTATTTTCCGCTTGCTTTTCATTCAGAACTTTCCACTAATCCCCCGTGTTGGGGAAACTCATTTAAAGTAGTTAAACATCAGTCAAGCTAACCTTTTGAAAATATTCAGTGCAAATGACTAATAAAAAGTAGTTGACTATACAACTTTGGGGATGACTGAAATGTAAAATATTTTTTAATTTAATTTTAATATAAGATCATATTTTTTCATTAAAATGTTTATTTTAATAATTATATTACTGTGTTTTAATTAAAACATTTTTTTCCATTGTATTTTATTTTAATATAAGATGATATAAAAAAATAATAATTGTAATAATTATATTACTTTTTTCATTAAAAAATAATTTAATTTAATCTTAAATTAAACTGATTTAAAAAAAAATCATTCAAATTCAATTCAATTAATTTTCTTTATTTTATTTTAATATATATTTTAATATAAAACATGATATAACGTTATCTAAAAATATATATTTTAATAATTGCTGTTTTTTAAGTAAAGATTTTAGATGTTATTGTTTGTATTTTAACTAAATATTGTATTTAGTAAAATTACTAATTTAGTAGTAAAATTAATCATGATATTATAGTTATTTGTATATTGATACTATAAATATATAGAGTGAGAGTGAGAGAGTGAATTGATTTTTGCATTTAAATGAACTGTATGAACATTTCAGGCCTGGGTATTTTTTTTATCTCATAGTTTGCTTGACTATAAATCTGTGTTCAATACAGTGTGGCATTTTTTTATTTTATTTATGCTCCCATATAATGTCTCTCTTCCTTCTTGACATATTGCCGCCTTGCAGTCTCCATAAGAGACGTTGAATTCTTCATATGTGCCACATTCATGTACACATCCTTCGCCTGGCCTCCATCTGGACATTTTCTCGATGGAGTAAAGCTTTGCTTCATAATAATAAACCTCAGGCTTTTCTATCCGACCTGGCCCTGAGCTGAGCCCTCAAGCTGTTTGGCTGCTATTTTTTACCACAGTCCAGCTCAGAACCAAAGACATTCTCTTCCCAGTCCATGCGGCTTTACTCTGGCTCATGGATCCATTAAGCTTTTCTGTCTGAGCCTGTCGTTTTTTAAAGGGACAATATTCGACACTTCTTTTTGTAACATCTTTCCACTCAAAAGGTTAGTCAGAGGTTTTTTTTTGTTTGTTTTTTTTTAACACCAAAATATCTATTTAGTTTTACATGAGTGCTTTCCATTCACTTTAAGGCTCTTAGAAATAAATGACCTTTTTGCTACTGTACCTTTAAGTCTTGTGTAAATGACCTGGTTGGCTAACCTCTGTGTTTTGTTTATTAATTATACAGTCATATGTGAAGGTAACTATGGTTATGATGTAATAACAGTAACATTTTTAGGTTTTTGCAGCTTAGATTCAATTAGATGGAACCTTTTTTTACTACAAAAAAGCAGGAAAAATCCTGTTTTCAATTAATTATATGTTATGTTCTCTAAAGTGGAGTGTAAGATGTATCTGTGCCATCGTATTGCTTTTGTGAGGGAAAACAAGATTGTGTGTATCGAGCCGTCTGTCCATCCGCTTGTGTAAACATGAGCCAGACTCATTTCCCTGATAGTAATGGGCCACATTACCCACAATCCTGAAGAAAAGAAATGTCCAGCCCCATTAGAGCAGAGTCCACAAATAGCGCATATTTTGATTGTTTTAGTGCCTTCATTTGCTGCAAATGAATGCAGTGGAGCACAGATCATTTGCTGAGCCACAAGAATGTGCTGTTTGGGGCCTGTTTTGTATGTTGTGTTCCTCATTTGCCTAGTGTCGTAGTGTAAAATCCATCATCCAGTGCTGTGCTTTGCATTCTTTTTGTCGTTTCTGTCATCTTGAATGTCATGTTTGATATGTTGTCGTCATTTTTGTAATGCAGTAAAATCAGAGTCACTTGGTGTTTTAAATATGTGCACCAGCTTCAATTGCACTCTCAAATTTTTTACTTCTGAAACCATGCCTTGTGAAACTGAACATGTTTCTCATTTACTTATGTTAGAAATTATTTGGTTATCTTGTTATTTGTTTGTTTGTTTTCAAACTTTTTTTTTTAGTTTTTGTTTCCCTCAATATTCTCATTTATTCATGATGCACCATCTGATCCCGATTTTATTTGATTTATTGTTTGCTTTTCTTTCCTTTTTTTGTAATTTTTGTTTCTCTGAACAAAATTTGCATTGAATCATTTTGAACATTTCCATATTTTGTTTTATTTTATTTTCAGAATTTTGGCACGTAGCAAAAACATGAATTATTATTATTTATTTTTTTTGAAGTTCAATATGACAGACGGGTTTTAATTAGAATCCTGGTGCAAATTTCTATATTTTATTTTAAGAATTTTTGGCATCTAGCAAAATCTTAATTATATAATATTGTTCTTTTTTATTTTTACGTTAAATATGACTGGCATGTTTTAATTAGAATCATGGTGCAAATTTATATATATATATATATATATATATATATATATATATATATATATATATATATTCTTTTAAATTTTATTTTATTTTCAGATTTTTTTTTTTTTGCACATAGCAAAAAACTTAATTATGTAATATTGTTCTTTTTTATTTACCTTAAATATGACTGATGTGTTTTAATTAGAATCATGGGGCAAATTTCCATATTTGATTATTATTATTTTTTTTCCAGATTTTTTTTTTTTTTTTGCATATAGCAAAAACCTTAATCATGTAATATTGTTCTTTTTTTAGTTAAACATTAAATATGACTGATGTGTTTTAATTAGATTCACTCATCATAGGGAATTATATGCTTCATTCATTTTTTTTATTATTTGAATTATGCATTCTTATTTGATTTTATTTAAATTAGGTTTGCACCTCCATCTGGGTGTTTGTGATCTCTCATTAGGGAAACTCTTCACTAAATGCATATTTTTTAAAGTCAGGGTGCATTGGTCATTTTGGAGTTTGCTGACCATAGAGACAGTAAAAGAAGCCATGTGCTTTTGACACGAGAAGCTGTCCATTACTTGTGTGTTTGGTCTGCTTTGTTGTGTTTTATAGGGGACACTTGTGAGCTGAATTACTTCTTGAGCAGGCAGGATCAGATTGCCATTACATATCTTGATAATACTAGGATGGGATGAGAGAGGAAACAGATTATTTCATGCTAAAGCTCAGTCCATCTGCATGGATTACACTTTATGGGAGATCTCTCACCCTGCAGGTCAAAGGTCATTTGGATTTAAAAGCTTTTCAAAGACTTCTCCCACACTCAACTGGAGCTTCAGGAGACTCTGAGCTGTGGAGACACTTCCCAGATCACACGTAAATCTCCACCACTTCTTCATTCCACAGCTCTCTCTGGTATAGAGCATTTCTTCTGGGATAAGACATCTGCTTTGTGACCTGTCACGATCTTATCTACTTGTAGTTTCACAGAGAGGATCTGATCAGATCTTATCTACCCAACACAGTGCATCTCTACAGCTCTCTGAGGAGTTGAACTTTCTCAGGATTGAGAGAGCTCTGCTCACCTACGTGACCAACAGTTTATCAGTGTGTCATTTTGGACATCCGTTGAGAAAGACTGTTTTAATTCATAAGCAGTTAATGTGAGAGACACTTACAGAAATATGGCTTAAACTTTAAATTGTAAAGTTTATGTAAGATGGGATAAACTTTAAATTAAACAGTCTATAAATAATCTATTCATTCATTTACTAGAGTAATAGATATACTGTTCAAAATTAAAGGGGTAGTTTACCCAAAAATGAAATCATTTACTCGGCCTCATGAGTTTGTTTTCTTCTGTTAAACACAAAAGAAGATCATTTGAAGAATGTTGGTAACCAAACTGATGGTAGCCAGTGATTCCATAGTGTTTATTATTATTATTATTATTATTTTTTTCTTTTTTTTTTTTTTTTCAAAATTATGGAAGTCAATGGATACCAGCAACTTTTTGGTCAATAACATTCTTCAAAATATCTTTAATGATATCATCTTGCTAAAAAACCACATGCCCCGAGGCTTTCATGTCTTTACGTTTGATCTTGAAAAATACATTAAAGACATAAGAGGATACACAAGTCATAACTCTGGCTTGACAGCATGAAAGTTTTTTCCCACTTTGCTAGTTAAACTCTGACCTTCCTCTTAAAATCAGAGCGAAACAAAGCGACTCTAATGAACGAAGCTCTTCAGCTCTAATGAAAACCGCCGCACTCCTGAAACTCTTTTGTGCTTTGTCCTCATCAGGCTGTAATCACCCCATTAATCCTTTGTTCCTTTCCTCTTCCTTTGTTTTTATGTCTTTTTAAGTTGAAATCATTTTGCATGTAAGACTTTCGGTGGCAATAATCACGAGTATATGAGTCCAAACTGCTCCGGGCCTCTAGAACATCAAGATCAGAGGAGAAAAAAAGTTACTGGAAAAGGGAACACGAGGAAGTGATGAAGAGCAAGCAGGACTGGGAAAAGTGAGAGTAGGGAAAAGAGAAAACAATGGATTAAGCCTAAATGTGGGTGTTTTCCTGCCTGAAAAGCGATTTGGCAGAAGATGCTGTATGACCTGTCCACCTGCACGTACCGATCCTCTGAGCTTCTGATGGCCAACTTACAAGATCTGAGGTCATCACAGGGCATCCCCTGCTGGCAGATCCAACATTTGTGAGCTAGCATCCATTGGGATACCATCTGTTCTGGCCTTCGTTTGCAGATGTTTGTCCAGTGTTGTCCAATGAAAGTAGACAGTGTTCTTTGTCCACTTTTGAGAACCATGGACTTTGTCAGGGTTAAAATGCACTAGAAATGCACAATATATATATGAATGTTTTATTGGTCATTTATTTTTTTAGGTAATTTTATAGGTAAATAGGTCATTGGATATTTTATTTTGCATTTTATTTATTATGCATAACACAATATCTGTTCTAAATTGGCTAGTGGATTTATTTATTTGCATGTTTATTTATTTAGTTATTTATTTATTTTTGTTTATTGAATGGTATATAGACTATTGTATATTTAATTGTTTATTTAATGGGCATGCCCCCATTTCATTTATTTTATTTTTATTTTAATATCAACCATAAAATGGAAGGTTTAATAGATATATTAATTATTATTAATATACAGTCCTTTTTGTATTTTATTTTATTTTATTTATTAGCCTTGTGCTGCAGTTAATCAATGCAATCTTTTTTGTACCTTTTTGAATTCTGAATATTATTCATAAATGCATATTTTCATATTTTTTGGCTCAAAAGACACTGAATTAAACAACATTACAACATTAGGCCATTCGTGAAACTTGAGCAGAACAAATTTCCATGTTAATTGTTTTTAGCACTTTTCTTGCATATGTTGTCACATTTGAATGAATAATTTTATAAACAGTTTCCACAGATTTTTTTTTTTTTTTTTTATAAATGAGGCATTCCAGATAAATATGACCCCTAATTATGGTCAGGAGCATATGCAACTGCATAGAGCTCTAAGAAGTGTCATCAACAAAATGATAACACAATAGTTGAAGATCTCGTCCTTCACTATCGTTCAGCTTGTGGTTGGCATTGATCCAGAGCCATTTTCTCTGGAATGATCTCACATCTGCAAAGTGGCATGAAATGCGGCAGAAAATTGATTTGTATGACAGGACGTGATGCGTGCAGCCTGTGGCAGAACACACTGTCCTGCTTCCTAATGCACTCCTCCTTTTTTTCTCTCCATTTCACAGATTTTCTCTCTACAAAAAGAGTTGTAAAATAAATTACAGGCCGAGAGAAAGTGCACACTCGAAGGAGTTAATGCGACAGCTCTGAACTTGCCTTGAGAGGCTTTTAGCAGACGTGCTGTCATACCTCCAGTGCGGTGGATGTTGTCATGGGCCGCTCTGATGATACGCTGGCTGTTTGTATGCCAGTGACTCACTTCACAACCCACCAAACTCTCACCAGCCTCTGATAACTGCGCCATGTGGGCAGCTTTTTCCATTGTAGTCAAAGTAGAATGTGTCTGTGTCTGTTTTTGTGTTTAGTTTAGTGTGTGTCTTGGTTTGTGTTTTGTACAGTGGTTTTTAACACCTCTTCCAAGGGGTGCCAGGTCCTCCTGTAGACATGCTTTGCAGAGTGAATCTATTATTAGGGGGGAGCCCCGCCCTGCCTTGAAGGTTTAGTTAATTTTTAGGTTGCCTTTCATATAGAACAGGTCTATACCTTGTTCTTTTATTAAACAAACTAAATAGCCTTCTGTTATTTATCGTATTTACATGAGGGCATGTCATTCCTGTCTCTACATGGGCGTGCGTTTACAGTTGGAACATGCCCGCGTTATGTGTTATAAATTTAAGCAAATTTAAATTATTTTCAGCTTGTTTTAGGATCATTTTTATTTTTGCTATGCCATGCATTAAGAAGTATACATCACATTAATATGTTCTATTGTTTTTTATCATAGAAGTTTTATGCAAATTGCATTTTTACATTTTATACCACCCCACCCACTATATGCGATTCTACCCAGCCCCAAGAAAGCAATGCATATATATATATATATATATATATATATATATATATATATATATATATATATATATATATATATATATATATATATATATATATATATATAGCATGAATAATTGATAAATGATAAAAAACTATATATTTATACATACCTCCAACCAATGCACGTCTAAGGTTTGTAAATCATTAAAGAATGTGATAAATTGTTGCTGTTTTTCAAAAAACAATTCCCCCTTATATTGTATTTAAATTTTTCAAGTTTTAAAAAGAAGGCTTATATATGTTGTAATGTTAAATAAATTTTTTTTTACAATATAATGTAGGGAATAATGGGAATTACTGAAAATGTTTTCCCCATAAAAAATAGACACATATAATAACAAAATGTATAATTTATTGATTTATTTATTCGTTTTTTTTAATGAATGAATGACAAATCTGAACATTGTGACTGATTACTTTTATTTATTTTTTTACACTATTTTACATTTCTATTCTATTCTATTCTATTCTATTCTATTCTATTCTATTCTATTCTATTCTATTCTATTCTATTCCAAAGTGATGCACTTCGTGTCTCAAAAAAAAAATAATATAAAAGAATGAATGAATGAATGTAGAGTTGTGTATAATAAATGTATAATAACTAACTAACTTACTAAGTAAATACATTATTTATTTAAATTTCAGATGTTTTTTTCTAAAAAATTTTGAATCCTCACCTATTGCAAAAACAAAATGATGCACTCCGGGCCTCACAAGCACACAGTGATGGTGCAGGTCAAGAATGCTGTTTATTCGTCTACATTTCCTCCATGAGCACGTGGTTTCTAAGTCAGTGGACTGGCTGGTTTTCTGAATCTATCCAACTGTTTATGCCTCTTTCAACATTTCAGGGTGTTTTTAGAGAAAGACAAGTGGTTGCATTTGCACCAGTGTGTTTATGTGGAACTGTTTGATTGCTTTACATAATTGTTACTGTTTAGAAGTTTCACTCGAGGTTGAACTAATTGTTTAATGAGGAGCAGTCTTTTGAGCATGAGACGAAAGCTTCATTGTTCTTATGATTTCTTTCCGAAACTCCTGGCTTGAGAAATCCTTCAGGAATTCTGGTAATGCTAAATATGCAGCATTGAGTAATTAAAGTGCATGGACTCGATTTTCTGGTCCTGACAGACTTGTCAAATAGTGCACAGAGGTAACACACCACACACAGGGGATGCTGTCAAGCTTAAGTCGAAGTTTAGATTGTGTGTGTGTATGCGTATGTGTGTGTGTACGCATTACATCACTAAGTAAAGCTGAGTCAATGATTCAGAGTTTCCTACCTGAGCCTGGTCTCAAAATGCAAACGTGGGAAAATTTGACTGAGAACAAACAGACAGGGACTATAGTATTTCTTAAAGGGAAAATGTTTCATTAAATCATTAAATCGAACAAGCTAATTTAAGAAACAATTTAAAATTAATAGCAATGAAAATTGCTATAAATATCAGAAATGAAAAGTCAAATTTATATTTTATTATATATTATTATACTTTAATTCAGTTTTATTTGAATTAAAACTAGGGAATTTATATATACACACATTTTCTAGTAATATATATTTATATACACACAAATTTAATAATTTAATAATATTTGTATATACTTAATCTATATTTTTATTATAACTACTTTAGTTGAATTTTATTTGAATCAAAATGAGTGAATTAGAGTATATGATATACACTTTCTAGTGATATTTTTTATATGTATGCTTGTATGTCTGTGAATAATTTGATAATTTAATATTTGTATAATTTTATAGTTTAGTTTATATTAATGATATGAATTTATGAAAAAATATACATACATACATTTATATATATATATATATATATATATATATATATATATATCATATATATATATATCTATATATATATATATATATATATATATATATATATATATAAATGTTCGTATATATTAAAATATATTAATTTTTAACTCAAAATTAAATTTTAGGAAATATATATATATATATATATATATTTAAGTTGTAAGTTATGTAAAAATTATGTAACAATATAACCATATGTTCGTGATGTTTATTTTTTTATTCAGTATTAAACAGATTCCTCAGTTCTGTCACTTGTAAATCCAGAGCCTTGTTAACATTTACTGAGTCAGCCTGAAGTGGTTTTATCAGGTTTGAGGTCTTGGGTCTTCAGTTGTAAAGGTTTGAAAACTGAGCACTCAGACAGATGAAAGACTTCGATATGGTGTTCATACTAATATTTAGTGTTTTTGAGGGGCTGTGGTAGCACCACTGTAGTCTCACTGTACTTTACTGGATTAGATCATTAGATCATTCTGGGTATTGTACAGTTTTCAGTATTTTCCACTCATTTGGCCAATTTCACTTCTAAACCAGAACTGCCATCCAGGTTATTTTGATAAACTCAAATGTGTGATTTGCTGATGTTATTTTAATCCCACCAAAGGCTTAAAATGTTGCTGCTGTGCACATACCTTCATTCGAGATCATTAAATGTGATGCTTTAAAGAACATGATTTGTATGTATGTTCATACCAAAAGCGTATATGATTAAATACTGTAAGAATATCTGGAAGCTCTTTAGTGACTCCCTCAGCACATTTTTGAACTCCCATTGCTGCTCATAATGATGGAAATAATCTATAACACAGTTTCCAGTGTCTGTGTTCACTATGATAATAACAGACCATGTCTGAGAATATGAGGATTCATTGGATCATGAGGACATAGAAGCAGTTTGTTCCATGGACATGTTTTAAAAGACTGTAAGTGTGACATGAATGTTTTAGAAAGCAATAAGTGTTTTTTAATAATAAAGCACAAGGTGAGAGCAGGGCTGTCTCGATATTCTCAAAATATAAGATTAACAGGTTAGCTTGATTATTTGAATGTGCTGTATTAAATTCTTACATAATGGAATTTACAAGAATTTGCATTTTATGACTGTTGTTTTGTTTTGTGTGAATATTCATTTTTAGATCCCCTGCATACTCACAGAAGATACCACAGCGACTACAGCTCCTCCAGCGAAAGCCCCTCTGTGACATCATCAGACCCCGACTACAGACAAGGTTGTACTAATGACCTCATCAGTTTTTTAATACAACATGTGCATAAGGTATTTTGAGGTTCAGTGCTGGATATTAACTGATTTTTGGATTATGTAATCAGATTCCAAAAATTAAGTAATTATGATAAGGTTATATTAAATTTTAAAGTGCACATAATCAGATTACAGTTACTTTTCTTATAGATTACATGATTGCATCGTTTCTTAAAAAAACAAACAAACAAACATCCTTTCGCTTGTATACATTTGGAAAGGCTTCCAATTTTATGGAACAGCACACACCTGCCACTAGTCAGATGACCATAAATACACAAAAAACGGAAAGGCCACACAATTTAATTGTAATTTGGCATTGTGCTATTTAACTAATTATTAGCTTTTCATCACCTCACAAACCCCACTTTAGGAAACCTTGGCAGAGTGTAATGTGTAAAGCACTATTTGATGTTGATAACAAAGAATGGAAAATATTTTCTTACAAGTTACGTCAAAAGTACTCAAAGTACTCTGAATACCTTACCTAATGTGTGTAATACAACAGATTTTGTTACAATTTCAATTATGTTTGTAATCAGTAATGGATTACCATTTGTAAGTAATATACCTAGCACTGTCTGGGTCATATTTTGTTCAAGTCAAAATGATCTCCTAAACATATTTTATTAAATTCTGCTGGTTTAAGCTCTATTTGGAAGTTCTATTACTCCACAAAACTTTTTTGTCTTTTTGTAGCAGTGTCAACCCTAAATATATTTTTGAGTTTTTGAGCAAACTTTAGAATTGCTTGTTGAATTTTTGAATTGCATTTTTTATACTATGTCAACTTGTTACTCGTTAATAAAAAAAAAAAAAAAATTGTTACTTATGGAAGCCTGTTTCCGCCACTGAATCAAAAATAAAAAAGTTAATTTTTACTTTGTATCTCACAATTCTGACGTTTTTCTCACAATTATGTGATACCAACTCACAATTCTGACTTTTTTCTCAGTATTGCGTGATATAAACCAATAATACCAAATAAAAAACAATTGTGAATTTATATCTCACAATTCTACTTTATAAATAAAAACAGAACTGCAAGATATAAACTCACAATTCTGACTTTTTCTCAGAATTGCAAGTTCTGAGAACATATCAGTCTTTTTCCTCCCCTCAAAATTGGACTTTGACTCGCAATTGCAAGTTTATATCACGCAATTTGGATATTATAACTCGCAATTTGTTTGTTATAAAGTCAGAATTGCGAGATATAAACTCGCAATTGTGAGAAAAAAGGTCAGAATTGTGAGTTTTTATCTCACAGTTGTGACTTTATATCTCGCAATTCTGACTTTATAACTCGCAATTGTGACTTAGTGTTTCACAGTGACTTTATTTCTCAGAATTGTGAGTTTCCTATAGATTTCACAATATGATTTTTTAACTTACTATTGCATGGGGAAGTCGTGGCCTAGTGGTTAGAGAGTTTGACTCCTAACCCTAAGGTTGTGGGTTCGAGTTCGACTGAGGTGCCCTTGAGCAAGGCACCGAACCCCCAACTGCTCCCCGGGCGCCGCAGCATAAATGGCTGCCCACTGATCCGGGTGTGTGTTCACGGTGTGTGTGTTTTCACTGCTGTGTGTGTGCACTTTGGATGGGTTAAATGCAGAGCACGAATTCTGAGTATGGGTCACCATACTTGGCTGTATGTCACGTCACTTATCAGAGAAAAAGTCAGAATTGTGAGATAAAGAGTCATAATAACCTTTTTAAAAAATTTATTCAATGGCGGACACGGTCTTCCATGGTTACAACTGTATGTAAAAAAAAAAAAAAAAAAAGCTATATATTTTATTTTTTAATATGAAGTTAATCTGAGACCGTAACAGCATTTATGAATGCAGTGTGAGTCATCGCATCTCATAATACTGTGGCCTTTTCAACACTAAGATGAATGTGGGTGGATGTCATTTGAATTCACTCATTTATGACCATCCAGTTCATATAGGGGACATAAAGATGTTTTTTTTTTTTTTATTTGCATATTACTGTGCAAGGCACATACTTTACATGCATTCGTTTCACAACTTTCTTCTGTACACAAACAGCTAAGAAGCCGGAAGATTTAAGGCGATACAGCTCTCAGGTCGGCCTGTCAGAGCATGACGCTGTTTCACTCAGCAGTGCACAGAGACACAGGTATTCTCTCTTTTTCTCTGATGCTTCCTGCTTTGTGTTGATCAATCATGCACGTCCTGTCTTTACTGACCCTTTCTAGAGGTCTTTTGTGGACCCCAGCCCAAGTTAATAATAATCTAAACCCTTCCTGAGTTCATTTCCTCTCATCCTGTTCAAGTTTAGTTCTGGTTACAAGAACCGCAGCTGTGTGTGTGTGGTTTTACTGTGGGGACGAAATTGTCCTCAGAAATGATACAAACTGCACAAAAACTCAATATGGGGACATCCTCATAGGTGAAAGTTATGTAAATGTTTTCCTTGCTTTTAAGAGCAAGGTTTGGGTTAGTGTGTAGTATTGTAGATAGTGTGTGTAGTATAATGAAGATGGTTAGAACTGTGTTCAAGCAATAAAGGTCCCAATTTGTGAGAAATGTTATTTTGAACACATGTGGTTCTCATGATTTGAAAGGCTCATAAATTAGCCAAATAATGCTTTTCATGGTAATTAAATTCTCAAAAGGTTTCTGTGGGAGTTAAAGGAAGTATGCAATAAATATTAACGTCTTAATATGAAAATCATTGCGCCTACGGGCTGTCTGTGTGTTACTTAAATTATGTAAAAAGTGTTCTGCTTATTAATGTATGTGAAGTTGTTTTAAAATGAGATTTTGAATTATGTCATCACTATTGTCATAATCGTAAGGCCAGTTTATGTTAGATACTTAGCACTTTGATATCCCACTGTTTTCCCTCGTTCTCTGCCATTAACAGCTTTTCCAGTGATCTCACAGCAGCTTTTGTTGCATTTTATTCTTATTTTCCCTGGCAAACCCCGAAAAATCAGTGTGAATACTGTCAAAACTCCCATCTAATGAATTTCTCATTGTGTCAGTGATTCTACTCCTCCCCCTGCTGGTTAACCAGCTAAACTACCCAGCACTGCTCCTCCCTGTAGTAGATGTTGGCAGGGATGCAGTCATGACGAGGGTTGCCAGGTGTTCCTGTTTTGTAGAGCAGGTTTTGGGGCAGAGTTCAGTAACTGACTCCCTGAGGATGCCCGAGGCAAAGAGCTGCGCCATGGGTCACCCAGCAACCAGCTGGCTCTGCTATTGGGTGGCATGCCAGAGTGCTTACGTAACACACAATGCTTCACGCTAATTCTGCTAGGATTCCTTTTCACCTTTCCATCTTAGAATCTGAATTTAGAAATGTGCAAATGTTTTTTTTTTTTTTTTTTTTTTTTTTTTTTTTTGTACAAAAATAATTTATTTTGAAGCAGTGAAAATGCACAGTTACTACACTTACAAACACCTTCCTGGTTTTGCCTTGTTTCCAGACTTTTTGAGGTGGGTCAGGATGAGCTGTCAGGCACAGAACTTCTGATCCAGCGTCAGGAAGAGTTGCACAGGCTCCAGGCACGACTATCTAGAGCCTCCATTTATCCCGGCGAAGACCCCCGTGCCTCCATACTGGACCTGGCTGAGCCCCTTCGCGGCAGTCCTTTGGAAGCAGGCCTCCATCCACGCAAATCTAAAGTAATGCAGTGTAGCTGAATTCAGATTGAATTCACATTATACAATTCACATTATATAAGTGTTAATGACAAAAGATAAAGTGGTCCAGTTTAACTAAATTCACTTTATGCATTGTATATTGCATTATTAATAATCCAAATAAAATGTAATCCAGATCATCTGAATTCAGATTGAACTGACTTCAGCTTTGTCATTCACACTATAACTTTGATGAAGTAACTGCATAATTACATTTAACTTGCTTATTTATGCAGGTTTTGCATGATTGATGTAAAGCAAGAGAATCAAGGTCAACTAAATTCAGATTCAATTCCGTTTATGCAAGTTACTGTGTTAATGACAAAGAATAAAGTAATCCAGTTGAACTGAATTCAAATAGAATATGCCTAAAGTGCATTTACTGTAATTCAGATTTAATTCACTTAATGCACATTACATTGTGAATAAAATAACAACCGAGTCCTTCTGAATTCACATTGAATTCACTTTAGTTTTGCACTATTCACACTATAATTGTCATTAAGTAATCCATGCTCAATTGAATTCATAATTACTTTAAGCATGATTAAACGTGAATGACGCAAAGCTGAATAAATAAGTCACCTTAATTCAGATTGAGTTATAGTGTAAATGATGCAAACATAAAATAATTTAGTTGGATTTAAGATGTTACATTGTAAATTATATATATGTTTTTGAATGAAAAAGCAGAACCTTTAAAATGTATTTTGTTCTTGTTGTAGAATTTGTTTGGCCCTGAGTTTGTGAGGATGAGCAGTGAGCAAACTGTGGTTTTAACTGTTCCTTCATCCATAATGGTAAGACGGCTAATCTGCTTGCTACGTAATTGTTTATACATACTGTATGCATTTATCGCTTTTGCATGTGTTTCAGCAGAACAAGCGTGGGAAGGTGGAGGAGAGTCAGAGGAAGGTGGGGGTTGTCTTACTGAACGGGCAGAAGTTGGAGCTGTGTTGCGATGTGAAGGCGGTCTGTAAGGATGTTTTGGACATGGCCGTAGCTCACATTGGACTGGTCGAGCACCATCTCTTCAGTCTCGCCTACCTTAAAGGTGCATAACCCATCTTCCTTTAAAACTGCTGAAAATCCACTCCCTACGTTTCTGCCCCCATTAGTATTTTGTATACCTTTCTGTGTGATACAAAAAACTAAAGTAAATATGTATAACTAAAGTAAATAAGTCTATGCATGCAGAATTTATTAATATTTTATTACTCCTTCATGTTAATGTCCTCTTTGGAATGGTATTTAAGAAGAATTTCTTTGAAATGTCAACAGTATGATTTATTGCAGTTTATGTTATGGGTACCTGCTCAGGTAAACGGAGCAATTTGATAATGAAGTGTGTAAATACAACAGAATAAATAACTCTGTTGTTCTCTTCCTGACGCGCTGCCCCTGCGTGACTCCTCTAGTTACGGCTCTAATGGACACGGGTGATTTGTGTCCACAGATGGTTCATTAAGTCCTCTGACTCATGCCTCCCAAACCAAAGGCTGCTTTAGTTTGTTATGCTGCATTGAACTCTTTTAGCATAATCTGTTTATCTTTTTTTCTCTTTCCTCTTTTTTTTTTTTTCTTTAGATGACGAGTTCTTCTTCGTTGAACCTGATGTCAAACTTTCAAAGGTGGCGCCTGAAGGTTGGAAGGATGACCCGAGGAAAAAGAAGATGGATGTCAATTTTAATCTGTTCCTGCGTATCAAGTTCTTTCAGGATGATGTCAGTCTGATACAGTAAGAGATGCATATAGAAACTGGCTGGTCTAGCCTGAGAAATAAGCTTTTTATAATGCTATTTGAGCAAAAGAAGCACCATTTATGACACAGTTGTTGTCAGATTCCATTTGGGATTTCAAATATGAAATTTAATCGTAAGCTTAGTGAACAGTTTTTGAGAATTTAGTGTTTTCCCATTCAAAGAGATGGGAGCTGCACTTGCATGCCTGAGAGGCGTTTCAAAGATGGCTGCCAAGTGACATGACTTTGATTTCGATTTTAGACTTTGTTTGCAGTGTTTGCTCACGCATGCCCAGACATGCACTGGTGTTCAGTGTTAGGGTTGATTTACTGTTTTGTATTCAAAACAGTAGTGTATTTCATGCACATAAAGTGGAGTGATATGAATAAATCTGTAGAAGCATATATACACACTATTGTTCAAAAGTTTGGGGTCTGTAAGATTTTTAAATGTTTTTGAAAGAGTGTCATATGCTCACCAAGGCTAGATTTATTTGATCAAAACATAGCAAAACAGTAATATTGTGAAATGTTACAATTAAAAACGTTTACTAGTTTAATGTATTTTAAAATGTAATTTATTCCAAGACACAGTTATTATTATCTATGTTGAAAACAGTTTGCTACTTTTCTCAGCGCTACTTAATATAGCTGTGGAAACTGTAAAAAAAAAAAAAAATTCTTAGATTAATAGAAAGTTAAAAAAACTGAATTTATTTGAAAGATTGTGAAAATGTAACCATTTAAAATTCTAAAATGTTACATTTAATCAGTTTAATGTGTACTTGCTGAAAAAATAAAAATAAAAAATCTTCCATACTTCTGAACACTTATTTATATTAGCATATATATATATATATATATATATATATATATATATATATATATATATATATATATATATATATATAAAAATGTATGTACATGTATGTATTATTCAGTTAACCCCAAATAATTAATTTACATTGTTTTATATAGACACACAATGACCAAACACCAGTACTACTTGCAGCTGCGGAAGGATATATTAGAGGAGCGGGTACGCTGTGACCTGGAAAATGCCATGATCTTGGCATCTCTGGCACTGCAGGCAGAGTTTGGGGACTATCAGACTGAGGTACAAACTACATCGGAAAAATAGAGGAATATTTTATTTTATTTTATTTTATTTTATTTTATTTTATTTTATTTTATTTAATTTTATTTTTCTACCCAAAGTGCATTGCATCTAAAATACAAAGATTTTTGTGAAAAAGGAATCTTAGGTTCTACATCTAAAGTTTATTTTGAGCATCTGAGCATCATCTTATCTCAGTCATGTTCCTCTTTGTTCCATCAGCTTCACGGAAAGACATATTTCCGAACGGAGCACTACCTGCCTGCTTCAGTTCTGGATAAGTTCGATCAGAGCACCATTAAAGAAGAGTTACCCAAACTCCACAGCTCATACTACAACGCTTCAGAGCAGGAGGCCGAACTTGAGTTCCTCAAGGTCAGGAATGAAACGCATCAATCAAGTGTGATTCAAGGCAGAGCTTCCCGATTTGCCAAACTTTCATAATTGGCTTGAATAAACGTAGATTACTGCAGTCTGTTTTCTCTCAGATACTCTTGATTACAGCTTTTTGAATCAGATTAGTGTAGTCGCAAGACCAAAAGTTGTTCTTGGAACTTGGTTGTACACATTCACATACATCAATTGTTTCTTTTTTTTTTATCTAGATAAGTGCACTCAATAATTGTGAATAAATAGACTTTAATTATTTTGATTCAGTTCAATTTCCTTTCCTAATAGTTGTTGTTGTAGACTGCATGTGATTAGATCTGTCTCGTCATTTCTCTGTTATGTAAAGGTGTGCCAGAGACTGCCGGAATATGGAGTTCACTTCCATCGTGTGCTTCCAGAGAAGAGATCCCTGACTGGCATCATGCTGGGCATTTACTCGAAAGGTGTCCTCATCTTTGAGGTCCTGAATGGAAATCGAACCCCTGTGCTAAGGTTCCCCTGGAGGGATACCAAGAAGATCTCTTTCACGGTAAGATGTTTAAATTTGCATGTTTACATTTAGTGGAAATCACACGGCTGTGCTGGAGTTTCCCAGAAAACCAAAGAAGTTCAGCATCAGGCTGTTTCCAGATGGAATCATTTGGAGTGTCAGCAACACTCCTTATGTCTTTGTGTTTCTGTATGGTAGAAAAAGAAGATTTGCTTGCAGAACACTTCGGACGGGATCAAACATCTGTTTCAGACAGATAGTCAGAAGACCTGCCAGTATCTGCTGCACCTGTGCTCGGCCCAGTACAAGTTCCACCTGCACATGAAAGCCAGACAGAACAGCCAAGAACTGCAGGACCTGGGTAAGAAAAAAAAAAAAGAGCAAACAAAATGGTGACTGAGAAATTAAACGTTGATTTTTAGGTTTTACACTTAATGAATGCAAAAAAAAAAAAAAAAACACAAAAACGCAATAAATATTTTAAATATAGATTCAGATTGTTTTTTTTTTATGATTTCTTTATTTTTATTTGCCACCTTTAGTTCGGAATCTTTTTAAAAAAATCAATACTTTTATTCATAAAGGATGCGTTATGATCAAAAGTGTTTAAAAATTACAATAAAGACATTTATAATGAAGAAGAAGAATCATAAATAACAGTTTCCACAAAAATCAACATAATAATAATCAATGTTTCTTGTGCAGCAAATATATATATATATATATATATATATATATATATATATATATATATATATATATATATATATATTTTTTTTTTTTTTTTTTTTTTTTTTTAAATACAACACTGTTGTAAATTGTAGTATTATTTCACAATACTGTTGTTTTGCTGCATTTTTGTTCAAATAAAACAGTAAAAACACTTACCGAACTCAAACTTTTTAAGCAGCATTTAATGAATTTACTTAGAATAAACATTTTATAATTTTAAACTAATCAAATTCTGTTTTCAAATTTTCCAAGTGGTAAGACCACTTGAGGACTTCTGTTGTTTAATTTCCATAATTCAAAAATATTTGCATCAAAGAGAAAACAACTTTTAGTTTCAGGCAGAATATAAGAGTTAAACTCCTAGTTTTTTCTAATTTGAAATAAGAGGCTTTGAGAAAATTGGGAAGTGTTCCAAATGGCCCATTCTCAGTCTGCTCTTGAAGAATTGGCATTAAACTGAAAGTTTCAGGTTTGAAAAAGCACTCTAGGGTCAACATAAGCCGGGATGTAGAGCTTTCTTTGTTGTGTAAAAGCAACAAATGCCATGTAAACTGAAGTTCTGGGTTTTAAGTGTTGCTCTTTTCATGCCATGTCCTTTTTCCCTGCAGAGAACTCTCCTCTGAGCAGTCTGCAGTACTCTGATGGGATGGGTGCAGTTAGTCTGTCCCCCAGCTCTGACCCAGAACTCTACAAGAGGATGTCCTACTCTGAGATTTCCCTCAGCAAGAGTGCGAGTCGGATCTCTGTTCCTCCCGAACCGCCCTATCCAGGGTTCAGCAGCAGCTCCAACCCCAGGATGAAGAGTCGATCCCATCATAACTTGGGTCAGCTGCCTGAGTCGCCAGAGCACAGGATGGTGCCTTTCAGTAGCCAATCACAGAGCAGCATGACACATTCACAAGTGCTTGCATCAACACACCAACGTGCAAGCTCCGACACGGACTCCATCGCTGTTGCCAGACAGCAGGAAGGGTGAGAGACGTGTGCAAACATTTATTTATAAAACACATGACATTCTTGTGTTATTCACTGGTTGTCTTGTGGTTTTTACTTTCGCATCTCATCTCTCACCTTTATTTAGTCTTATACGGTCATTACATCCGTCTCACTTTCCTATCTTTGTACCAACCATCTGCTCTGAGTAATTTATTTATATTTTTTTTGTTTCATTTTACAAAATGTTTACACCAGTCTCACTCTCTAACTCTGACATGGTTCCCTTGCTCTTCTCTTTTAGAATATTTTTTGCATCTTCTCCTCCTTCTGTAGTTTGTTGTGTAAATAATGTCTTTACAGCTGTCTCACTCTCCTAACCTTGTATAATTGGTTTTATTTTCTTAATTAGAGAAGAACTCATTCTGCTTGGATGCAGTTTGTCTTTTTGTAAATCTTTACACTGTTTACACTAATTTTACAATGTCTTTACACCCGTGTCACTATCCTTTTCTGTTGTAGTTTAACAGCGTCTTTGTCCCCGTCTCACTCTCCTGATCCATACAGTTTGTCTTATTTCTTTATGCTTGTGTTAATTTCTATTTTCTTTGTACTCTCACTCTCCTGCTCAGAGGGGTTTTTTTTATTTTATTTTTTTACAGTTTCTTTACACCCGTCTCACTCTAGCTCTGACATGGCATTTCATTTCTTTAAAATGGTCTCAATCTCCTGATCTCTTTTTTTATGTACTCGTCTTGTTCTCTTGCTCTGCTATTTTACAATATTTTTACAGCTGTCTCACTCTACTAACCTTGTATAATTTGTTTCGTATTCCCAAATAGAGAATAGCTCATTCTGCTTGGCTGCTTGTAAATCTTTACACTCATTTTTACACTTTTTACAATGTCTTTACACTCGTCTCACTATCCTTTTCTGCTGTAGTTTATGACATATTTGTCCCAGTCTCACTCTCCTGATCCACACAGTTTGTCTTATTTCTTTCTACTTGTCTTAATCTCCATTTTCAGTTTCTTTTAGTGTCTTTATATCTGTCTCACTCTCCTGCTCGGAGTGATTCTTTTTTTTTGTCTCTCTAGCTCTGCCATGTTTTGTCTTATAAGTATCTCAGTCTGCTGCTCAGCAGATGATTTGTACAGTATCTTCACACTTATATCACTCTCCTGCAGTGATTAGTCTTATCATATCTTTACACCCGTCTTTTTCTCCTGCTTGGTTGTAGTGTGTCTTGCAGTTTCTTTACACTTCTCTCACTCCTGTAGTTTATCTGATAAGGTCTTTACACCTGTCTCACTCTCCTCTTCTGCTGTAGTTTGGCTTATTTCTTTAAAACAGTGGCATCGAGTCTACTGTCTTACATCTTTATACTCGTCTCTCTCTCCTACTTTTAGTTTTTTTATACCCATCTGACTTTCATGCTCATCTGCACTTTGTGTTCTAACGTCTTTATGCCTGTCGCACTCTCCTGTTCTGCATTTCTCTGTCGCTTGGCTCTGAGCTGCCTGGGGCCAACAGCATTAATCGGCTCTCATGGGAGACAGACAGCTGCTGTGCATGTGAGAGTGACAGACTTAAAACTGTGTTTGCAGATGTTTGCAAACATTTTTGTGTTCCTGTGAAGATAATTGCAATGTTTTAGACTCCATGATGTAATGCATGCTCAGTGGGTGAAGTCTTGATTTAGCAGATTATAATCAATTACGTTTTTATGAATTGAGTATATAATTTCGGCTTCTAAATATGCAGTGTTGCAGAGTTCCTCACTTACACAGCAATATTATGGATTGATCAGAAAATGAAACTAACTGCGTTTATTCCGCTCTGCCGCTGGAAGTGATTTCCTTATGTGCTGATTTTCATGATCATTTTCTTTTTCCCCTGCATCATCAGTGTGTTCGGCAGCACGGTCGATGACATTCCCCGCTGGAGCCCTAAAAGCTTGAAGAAAGAGTCCGACTCTTCCTCCTGTGAGGACACGGCTCAGGCGTATGTCATAGGTGAGGACAACGAGAACCGAGCAGCTGTTTCTTTCTCATCTCCACTCGCACATGGCTCATCACCCTCGAAGAACGTGTCTTTTTTGCTTTTGAACGTTTGCTAACTTCCTTACTTTGTAGTCTCTCTCTTCTGATAGTCTGTCAGGATAGTGGGCGCACTCTGTCTGTGCGTCTCAGCCGCTGTCTGCCTCTTTCGTTTTATCTTTTGAACAGCACTCTCCCTCTGTTCCCTCACTGATCTGTTCATTTTAGCTCTCCATTTCATCCCATCAGCCGCTGTCAGATCAGAGAGAGCAGCAGCCCAAATCCTCTCAACATCTTCCTCCGCATGTAGAGAGATGCCATAAAGCGATTACAGTCTGAATTTATGCGCTTGTACATGCATCACTACATTTCTATATGTCAGAGAATAATACAAGCCTTTATACAGTTTAAAAGCCACTGCCAGTGTTTAGCTGATGCTGGTTTTCAGTGGATGTGGTTGATATTATACTGACAGGCTGTGTGTCACAGTGATTTTACCATGCTAAAGAATTGTTTTGGGGTTAAATTGACCCTGTTTATTTCCTTCATGCTTGCTTTATTGTGCACAGTCTTTTGGTGCACAGAAATCCAAAGAAATATATATATTTTTTTCTTTTCGGGTGACATACAAAATTCTTTTACTTTTCAATCTCTTCATTTTGGAAGGTAACACCATGGTTCAGTCAATTCCTAGTGGAAATTCACTTGGAAATACATTATGTAAAATGAAAACACTGTTTTGTGTTATCTTTAACCATGATGAAATCATTATTGTTGCTTTAAAATTACAAAATAAGACATCAGTCTTCAATAAATACTTGAGTTTGTTAATAGTAATAATAGTTAAATGATAAAACCTTGATTGTAACTACAGCACCATTGGAAAATTTAGTGTTAAAATTAAGTGTTGCTTATATTTTTAAAAAGTATTTGAAATAAATATCTTGTACTCACTAAAGCTGGATTGTTTGAACAAAATTACAGTGAAAACATTAATATTGTGAAATATTACTTCAATTTTAAGTAACTTTTTTTTCATTTTATTCCTGTGATGCAAAGCTGAATTTTCAGCAGCAGGAATCATTAATGATATTTTTTATTTATTCTAGTTATATTATTCTATATTTATTTTAAACAAAATGCCTTTTTAACATTATTATTGACTCGACTGTTAATTTTCAGCAGTCAAATTAAAATCAATTTAATATTTCTTTTTTAAATATCTTTATTAATACTGTATTAATATATAATTATAAATAAAAAGCATGTTTCAAGTTGTTGAATAATATTTACGAATAATATTTAATAATATTTTAATTATCCAATCAGAGTCAAGCTATCAATTTGATAAAATATAAAAAGCAAATGAAATAAATTGACTAAGATTTGGAATGCATTAATGTATTTTAAAAAATAAAAAATATGCATTATGCATTAACATTATTAATTGGTTTTGAAAATGACACAATAAAGGAATCGTATCAGACTTAATTTCCCCTTTTAGACATACATTACATTTTTGATGTAGGTGCGTCTGTCTAGTGACTTGATTTGTTTTTTTCTGATCTCCAGGTGTGAGCATGCACAGCTCTGGAGTGCCCTCTACTCCTGCCTCCTCCATAGGAAACAGTGGTATGCTGTATAATCATTTAGCTTTGTGTAGCACAGCACAGCTCTGTCTGCTTTACTGCCTGTCATCTGTTTCTTTTCAATGCTCAAATTTAGCAAGTCCTAAATGCTGGTAGGAAATGTCATGTCCTGGTCTGGCCCTAAAACACAAACATATGCTAAAATTGCAGTGAACTTTACGTGAAGCAAAACAGGCCTGTTTTTAATGTCAACAACAGTAGTTTACCTCGCAGTGACACTGACCTCCGCTTAATCAGAGCTCAGGAACCCAAAGTCTTACGAGAACTTGCCAAATCCAACATGCTCCGGATTGCTATGTCTTCTCTGGTGTTTTACATGGCATGGAGAACATCTTTTCAAAAGCACTGCTCTCTCGCACGGACACTTGGCTCAAGTTTCATTGGCGTCTGTCTCTGCCTCAGACGCATTCTGCTTCGCTAAGCTGTGTGATTTTTTTTTTTTTTTTTTTTTTTTTTCAGCTCTGATATACGGCTGTGTTGTGGGCTAATCTCCCTCATCCTCGAGAATGAGCTGCTGGCCATGGCTGTTAGTACAGTACATCAGAGCTGGGCCAAACATAATGCCGTCCCTTAGCACCAAGACACTAGTTATGAAAGATTAGCCCAGCTTATGGAGAGCTGTGCATGTGTTTGATTTGTTTAATGCCAATATAAATACACAGAGCAAGCGCTAGCCTGCTTTCACTAGCTCTTCCCAGTTCTTCAACTTGTTACATCACAGATGTATACAATATTTCCGAACTATTCTGTATTTGATCAATTCAGAATGCAACATTTTTCAAGTATACATATTTATTTTGTAAGTTTTGTATAATTATTCATTTTTAAATAAAAAAAAAAACTACATTTGTGTTCTGTACTAAATGTATATAAAGGGTCAGATAATAATAACAGTAGTAAGTAAATAGTAGTAAAAATAGTAGTAAAAAAGTTAGTCAACTAAGATTCTAGTTCACTGAAACAAATTAAAAAGCATTTTTTAAACAAATTGATAAAAAATAAACATTTTATTATAGTTTTTCATCCATCCATCTAAGCCACTTTATTTATTTATTTATTATTAAATCTACTTTATTTATTTGTTTGTTAAAGCTACTTTTTTATTAACACTATTTATTTATTTATTATAGCTAGTTATTTATCAAAGCTACTTATTTATTAAATCTACTTTGTTTGTTTATTAAAGCTACTTTTTTATTTATTAAAGCTATTTATTTATTTATTTATTATAGCTACTTATTTATTTATAAAGCTACTTATTTATTTATTAAATATTCTTTGTTTATTTATTTAAATTAAATTAAATGTATTACTAAAATTACTTACTACTTGACCCCTTTAAAATTGAATGAAAGATAATTGCGGTGCTCATTGTGCGGCGCTTTTATTTATTGAATGTATTTTTTTCAACTTTGCGATGCTTGTTTTGTTTTATTTTGTTCATTTTGTTTGAAAATATTAATTTGTAAATAGGATTTAAAATTTTTCATTGTGTTTGTTTGTGATGGATTAACCTTCTGAAAGTTCTCAAAGTGTGTTTGTATGAATGAACACTCTGTTTTAAAACACAGACCGCTTTCCCTTTGGTATTTCCCACCCACAGACTCCTTGAAGAAGAAAGTACATGCCTTACCCTCCCCAGAGCGAGAGATACAGACCGTAAATCTGAAGAAAGACGTCAAGTACGGGCTGGGTGAGTAACAAGACCCTCTGCTTCAGAGACGGGTTCACATCTCCAGTCAGAATGGAACTCTACTGACCCAGAAATAATGTTAAACGGCCGGATTATCGGTCACACACACACACACGAATCTGGCAGGAATAAAGCATAGTGTGATAAAGTGCAGAGGTCTGGCAGTCCTCACTGCTCGCACACTGTGATTAATGAATCCCACTCCAGGAGAGAGAATGTGCTGTTTTACATCCGCCTCAGACGGTGACCTGCACTGACACATCTTATCAGGATTCAGTCTGAATAAGAGGATGTCTATCATTGATAAAAGAAATACATTTAGTACATGCACAAATGACATGTTTCAGTATAACATCGTTGAATCTTTGGACATTTGCCTTTTTTTTTTTTAGCAAGATACAGTAGAGTGAAGTGTGTGGTTTGTGTTGCGCTCAGGCTTTCAGGTCGTAGGCGGAGAGAATTCTGGCCGTCAGGACCTGGGCACCATCATCAGCTCCATCACACCAGGTGGACCAGCAGATATCAACGGCTGCCTGAAACCAGGTGTGAAAGTGAAGAGGAGTGGTGCTTTCACCCTTGCTTCTTGATTTTTATGTAGTTGTTTGAATTTTGAGATTGAAAGCATTAGTGTTGTCAAAAGAACCGCTACTTTGGTACCAAGTCAGTACTTAAAAAACGGAAAATGTTACGGTACCAGTTTTTTTTTTTAAGTACCGGTGGTACCAAGTACCCGGTCAACCCGGTTCTTGATGCGCTATCCAAAAGGTGCACAGATGCGCCCTCTTCAAAGCATTGAGATGAGGCGACCTCAAAAGGAGGAAACACACCAAACTAACAAAACACTGAAATTTTGGTACCGTGACAACACTAGAAAGCATTGTCAGTTTTAGTGGAGATGTTCACAGAATTCATAGAAATATATACATAAACTTGCTAAATTAAAAAAAAAAAAAATCAAGCTAAAATATGTTTTCCCTCTCAGTAACTATTGTTTGTAATACTTTAAATATCTGTGGAATCATTTAAAATTATTTTAGAATGCGTAAAAATTTAATTTAAGGATTTCCCATAAACTTTTGAACAATTCCAGAAAGATCCAAAAATTCTAAGAACACTTTAAACTGGTTCCGGGACTCTTTGAATGATTACAGAACTTTTGAATGATTATTATAATTTTAACGGCATTTAGAACTCTTTAAACGGCACAGATTCTAGAGCATTTTGAAACAAATCTTGAATTGTGGAGCATTCTGGACTCATTCAGAGTAATTGAAATGATTCCAAAACTTGCTGAATGATTCAAGAACACTTTGAATAATTCCAGAACAGTGTTGATATAATTGTGATACTATTATTTATCTTTTTATTAAGATTTGTAATAATTTATATTTTAAAACAATTTAGTTTGTTTAATTTGATGGTTTTTTTTTTTTATTTTAGTGATTTTTTTTATCATTAGTTTTTTTTTTTTTTTTTACACGTTAATATAATTTATAAATTTTTATTATTAGTTATATTTTAGTACATCAAGTTAAACTAAATAAAAAGGATTTATGTTACCTTTGTAACTAAGTAATTGTTTTTTTTTTTTTTTTTGGGGGGGGGGGGGGGGTGTAGTTAAATTATAATATGTTGTAGGACGCTTCAAGTATTTTAGATTGTTCAGTATAAAGTTACTAATTCCAGATTTTTGCATTTCCTGAGGTGACAGGCTGTTGAGTGTGAATGATGTCAGTCTGGAGACCCTATCACATGACACTGTGGTGGAGATTCTGCAGAACACCCCTGATGATGTCACACTGGTGGTCTCTCAACCTAAAGAGAGACTGTTTCCGGGTAATGGAAATAATATATTTACTTTGCATGTGGCCGTTTTGGAAGAACTATATACACAATGCAGTGCTATTTTACCAGAATAGACTTTTCTGGAGAAATGTGTTATCTAGATGTCTATACTATAAATAAGCCTGTTTTTGCCTCTCTTAGACTCTCCTTCAGGAATCCATCACTATAAATCAGCCACACAAAATCAGGAAGTAGACGTCGACTCTTCCTCTGAAGATCATACACGCTCCCCCAGCCCTCCTCCTGCTGCCTCCAGCAAAACGTCTCCTCCTCAGTCCGTTCGACAGGGGAGCGTCAGCTCGCAGGACTCCAGGACAGAGAGTGCCGGCCTCCTGCAAACAAATCTCAATGGATTCCATCGCAACGCTCCCACCGAGGGTTCTGCACCCGTGCAGTTCATCCCTACTGACAGTAACCCCTCTGTTGAAGCTACACCACCAGCTTTACCCCCTAAAACCAGAAAATCCAAAGTGCCAGACATTCCTAAAGAGCTGGAATACTCAGACAGAGGGGATTCGGACATGGATGAAGACACATACTCAAGTAGCCAAGAGAAACATAAGACTAAAAAGGTAGAATCAGTCTCTGTAGTGATATGAACTTTGACTCTCACCTTTTGAGTTTCTAGTCAGCATCTGTTTGATATGAACTTTGAGATGTGTGCTTTTTAATCTTCACAGAAAATATTAAATTGCTTTTTGTTGGAATAATAGGACAGTTCTCCCTTGCTGATTCCATCCCTCCTTGGAGTTCCCCACATGCCATGAGATGCTGAACATAATTTAGTATAATTTTAAAATATATTTTACATGTACACTGTGGTCTAACCAGGTGTGATCAGACAGGTTTTAAACAATTAATTCAACATGTTTAGTGCCACTTGCCAAGGAAAATGATGAGGAGATGTGTTTTATTACCTTTCCAAGCAGTTTCCCTTTCTAAATGTCTCATAGACTTGTGAAATCAATGTCACATGATCCTTCAGAAATCATGCTAATATGCTGATTTGATGCTCAAGAAACATGTATTATTATTGTCAATGTTGAAAACAGTTGTGCTGCTTAATATTTCTGTGGAAACTGTGATACATTTTTTTTCAGCATTCTTTAATGAATAGAAAGCTCAAAAAAGAACAGCATTTATTTGAAATAGAAATTTTTTAAATAATTTTTTTTTTTTCATAATTGCCTTTTACAGTCACTTTTGGTACATTTAATGCACCCTTGCTGAAAACAAGTATTAAAACCATACAAAAAAAATGTAATAAAATAATCATACTGACCCCAAACTCCATAGAAAAACACAGGAATGGTGTTGGACCAGTGAAAATTCAGAATCTTTTGTCATTAATTGCCATAAAGTTTGTGTAGATCAACAACTCCTGGTTAGTACATGGTGTATCTCATATTGAATTTTATATGTATCAGTTCCACATTTCTTAGACCTAATATCAGCGTTTAGGTTCAATAGAGTCACACAAATGTCAAATATCAGTGAAAACATTCTAACTGCTTCTGACCCTCCCTTGCTCCCTTTCCGCCCAATTGCATTTCTGAATGTAAATGCAATGCAGTTTTGCATGTCAACACCATTAACCTCTGACCCCTTGACCCTTGCATGTGTACGGCTGTGCACGGCCTTGTATTTACCCAGCTCTTCTCTGTTTACAGGGGGTTTCTCCCAACACCGTCACGGAGACTTTAAATGCTAGTAGCCCAGAAGTCAATAGCCTCCAGCCTGGAGATCTATTTGACGTTGAGCTGTCCAAAATAGACAGCAGTCTGGGCATTAGTGTCACGGTACTGTTTGGAAAGGTTTCCGCTCTCTTTTTTTTCTCCTTTGACTTACTTTTTGTGTGCATGTGTGTGTGTGTTTTTTTTTTTTTTTTGTGCCCATAGCCTTCGCTCCTTTCTGAAGCTCCTCGCTTGGCTTCAGTTTTGGGAAAGTAGATTTGGCTCTTTGCATGCAGATTTTTACAGGCATTTGAATTGGCTCCTTCACTAACGGTAAAACCGAAACACAGTAGGTAGAACAAAATACCAAAACATGCCCATGCCACATTTACAGTTGTATTGTGTTCATAACAGAGAAGCACTAATGCCTGCATGGATTTGCATTCACTTGTCTGCAGTGTGATTTTTACAGTGATCTTTTTTGAGATTTATGATCATGTGGTGATATGTAGACCTTGTGATTTTATGATTAATTTTGTTTTTTTTTAATTCAGTATTTCAGAATACTGCAATGACATGCATTAATCATCAACTCAAGAAATCAAGTGGTTTGCTTTATGATTGTAAGGATGGGTGTTGCTGATTTTATTAGATGGTTCAATCTAGTTCAATCGTCGTCGTTTGAAAATGGTTAACTCATAATCTAGAAATTATATAATGAGCATGTCCAATTGATTTCTTAATACACGCATAGACTCAAAACACAGAGCACAGGCATTATTTCCCATGATGCCTTTCTTTGTGGGTATGTTAACATGTTTGTCTGTCTCAGGGCGGATCAAACACAACAGTGAGGCATGGAGGGATATACGTCAAAGGTGTCATTCCTAAAGGAGCAGCTGAGCTGGATGGGAGGATAAAGAAAGGTAAAAATAAATTATTTATTTGTACAGTTTTGAGTATACACCATTGTTGTACTGAATATAATTCATGCAGATTTTATTGTAAAAATCAGACCGTTTTTATATAAAAATATATTTTTATTTTATTTTCTTTTTACATTTTACAGAAATAATGCCATAATGCATAAATACATTAAAAAATAATGAATAATTATATTTATATCTATACTTTCTTTTTTTATTTTTTAAATAGTAATGAAATTATATTATAATACAAAACAATATAATATAATATATATGCATAAAATGTCCCATGTAGGATGGAAGGATATTAATATTACAATCAGTTTGAATATGATATGATATGATATGATATATGATATGATATGATATGATATGATATGATATAAAGATTAAATTCTTGTTTTATTGTAGTTTTCAAGTTTTTGGCTTTTGACATTTATTAATAATATAATATATGCATAAAATGTCCCATGTAGGGTATTACAATCAGTTTGAATATAATAATAATATTCAATAACTATAATTTTATAAATATAAATAATATATTATTACAGTCAGTTAATATAATTACTACTGTCAAACGATTAATCATGATTAATCACACCTGAAATAAAAGTTTTTGTTTGCATAATGTATGAATGTGTACTGTTTATTTTTTTATCCATATATAAATACACATACATGCAGAAATATATATAAATATATTTTATATATAAACATAACATATTTTTCTAAAATATATACATGCATGTGTTTGTATTTATATATGCATAATAAATATACACAGTACACACATATACATTATGCAAAGAAAAACTTTTATTTTGGATGTGATTATTTGCAATTAATCGTTTGACAGCACTAATAATTTATTTAAAAACAAAATGCAGTATAAATATCTCACAACCCTATGTAGGACAAGCAGTTGGGATAGTGGATGGATAGTAATATAATATAGTGTAATATATAAATTGCTTTTTTGTTTTTTCTTCAACAGATTCCCAATTATAAAATGACAGTTATGTTGTGTTGATTTTGTCGTTCAGGTGATCGTGTGGTGGCTGTGAACGGGAAGAGTCTTGAAGGAGCGACTCACAAACAGGCTGTAGAGATGCTGAGAGACACAGGACAGGTGAGAACTCTGGGTCTCAGGCTGCGCTGCGCCCCCTAGAGGACTGTGCTTCTCCGAAAGCTAACAGTGGTTTTTAAAAATAATTCCCATTGTCTAGGTGGTGCATCTGTTGATGGAGAAAGGTCAGCCCCCAAAAGACAGTATCCATGCCCCTCTGACTCCACAAGGCACTTCTGAACCTCAGAACGCAGCCGCAGAGGAGCCGCCACCACCACCTCCCAAGAAAGCAGTATACAACTTCATTACTCCAGGTGTGTGATGGAATCGACACACTTGTTGATGAACATTTGATGTGCCACAGATTAAACATGTGGGCTGTTTTTTGAACTTTGGAAGAGTAAATCGGTGTCCTCTTTCTTGTTTGCCCCCTCTAGATAACACATTTGAGGTGGGTTTGCTGAAGAACACGTCCGGTCTGGGCTTCAGTTTCAGCCGTGAGGAGAACGTTCCCGGAGAGCCTGTGGGTTCCAGCATGGTCCGGGTCAAGAAGCTGTTTCCAGGGCAGCCAGCAGCTGAGAGTGGCCGTATCGAAGTGGGCGACGTCATTCTACGTGTCAATCAGACGTCACTGAAAGGACTGTCACAACATGTGCGTTAACTCTATATTTACTACATTAAAAAAAAAACTAAATATGCAAATAGCATTATTAAATGTCTTTGGTTCTTTGGTGTGTTGTCAGGAGGTGATCTCTGCACTGAGGGGCACAGGACAGGAGGTGACCCTTCACTTGTGTAGACCTGCACCAGGGGTCTTACCTGAGATGGACCGTGCCATTAAAGTAAGCATAATATTCTGCTTGGTTTTCACTCAAGTATATCAGGAAAAGAAGAAATGCAAATTACAGCTACACATATTCCATGATAAAAGAAGTGCCACCACAAAAGAGTGAGTTTTAAAAGAGCGTTTTAGTGAGTTTAATTTATTTGGGGTCTTTATTTAGTTATTTATTTCATTTTTTTTTTACATTATTTTAATGAGTGTTTTGTTTTATTTAGGGTTAGGGTTTTGTTGTATTTTTTGAGTCTTATTTTGAGTGTTTTATTTTTTATTAAATTTTATTACTTTATTACTTTATTTTATTTACTTTATTACTTATTAAATTATTATGTATTACATAATTTTTTATTTTATACAAAAAAAAAAGTATTTTATTTTGAGTATATTGTTTTATTTATTTATTTATTTATTTATTGCATTTTTGTTTATTATTGATATTGGTTTATTAAGCTTTTTTCTTTTATTTTGAGTCTTAATTTACTTTGTGTATTTCCTTTTGCTTTATTTTAAGTTTATTTGTTTGTTTGTTTAGTGTTTTTTATTTATTTTTATTAGTATTTAGGGTTATTGTATTTAATTTTAATTTTATTTTGAGTATTTTATTTAGTTTTGAGTTTTATCTTTTATCTTGAGTTGTACTGAGTTTAGAGATCTATTTTATGTATTTTTCTTTTATTTTGAGTCTTTTGTTTTGATGTTTTGTTTTGTTTTGTTTATGGAGTTTCAGTATATTGTATTATTATTTTAATCTATTTATTTATTTTTTAATTAGTATGAAAGGTTAGGGTTTTGTTGTATTTTAATTTTAGTATTTACGTTTCATTAAAAATTTAATGCAATTATTATTATTTTATTTTTTTTTCATTTTAGTAAGACTTTTTGCTATCTCAGTAGCTCTCCAGTGGTCCACCTCAGTTTTTAAATTAGCAGCCTACCTGTTTTGGGATATTTTACATCTTTAAAATAAAATCTAAAATTGACCTTCCACAGACTCCCGTACCCTCTCCACGAAAGGAACCCTGTCCCAAGCCCCAGCCTGATGCCAAGACGAGCTCCCCGCCTCAGACGGCGCGTCCTCGGGCGGTGGGTCCTGTGGAAGAGGCTCTGGAGAGGCTGATGGTGAAGTCGCCCAGTCGCAGGGACAGTTACAGTGACAGCACAGACAACGACGAGCTGGAGGAGGCCTTCAGCCCCGCCAACCTGGAGCAGGCCAGTCAAGCCTGGGACCGGAGTGTCTACCAGACCTCCATGGGAAGACTCCCATACGAGGCCGATATGGACGACACCATACGATCAGCTTATTACTCACCCAGACAGTCCATGTCTAGACCGGATGTCAGCAGAAGGTCAGAAATTTATTCTTTAAGCATAAGATAATTTTTTGTTAATGTGTTTGTAAGATCCTCTAATAACTTGGCTTTGTCAGTGTAAACAAGTCTTTTAGAAGTAAACACTTCTTGCATAAGGAGACTAGGTTGTTTAATGTAACTGGGCCCAGGTTACAGAGTTCAGGTGTGACGGCACTAATTCTCTCCTCTGGGAGTGTTTTGCTCAGTCTGTATCATGTGACTGTGTCAGACAACATGACAGCCAGCAGCAGTGAAACACTTGTTTGCAGTGTGATAGAGATCTGCAGCAAAAATGACGTGGCTTCTTTTGACTGAAGTTTGCTTTGACTTATTTTTTTTTGCGAGCAGAAATTAGAATATTAAAATGACAGAAACAGGTCGATATGTTCTATTAACCTATAAGTCTGTTAAAACTGCTAGTTTCCAGCATTTCCAAGTTTAATTTCTTTGTTTCATTTCAATGTCGATCTCAAAGCGTTTTATTATTTTTCTTTTATCTTTAATTTAACATCATTTTTTTTTTTATGTTTTGTTTCTTAGTTTCAAGGCCGATCTCATGGAACACTTAATTTTCTTAATTAAATTTCTTTCTTATTTTCTTTTTAATTTTTTAACGTCAGTTCTTTCTCACTTTTTATTTTTCAATTAGCATTTTGGTTTTTCAGGTTTTATTTAATTTATTTTTTTTACAGTTTCAATTCTGATCTCATAAAGCATTTTATTTTTAATTTAACTCATTTTTAACATGTTTCTTAGTTCTTTAAGTTTTCTTTTTGGGGTTCTTAGTTTTGATGTTGATCTTATTAAGCATTTTGTAATTGTTTTAATTTTAATATTTTAATTTATACTTAAATTTAAATTACAGGAAAAAATAAAAACAATAACAAATGAAACGTAGGAATCTAGAAAATGCAATGTAATACAATTATGAAAAAAAAATATTGATATTTCTTTCCTTCTTTTAGATGGAGCACCTAACATTTTCTAAATATATGTCACAGAATACATGTTAATTAATTATATTTCCTTTCTGTGTCCTCCAGTGATTTGGACAGCTCTGCAGTTCGTATGTCATCCTCCCCTGTCCTGCCTGAGATTGGGATCCTGAGCCCCAGTCCAGACCCTCTTCCTCCACCGCTGCCAAACCCGGTTAACCTCAGTCTGCCAGATCACGGCCAGGAGGAAGAGTTCATCCCTGTGAGTGACCGGTAGCTTGACAAAAGCTTGATTTCTGTGTGTTATTTAATCCAAATGATCTTCGTTTGACCATTTCTAGTGGAATGTCTTGCGTGTCTTGAAGATCTTCTCTGCTGTGATAAAGACAGGAATGTTTGTCGTTTTAGGAGGTGGAGCTGAAGGTTTCTCTGGTGAAGTCTGATAAAGGGAGTTTAGGTTTCACTCTCACCAAAGGGAACGACAACAATTGCTACATCCATGACATTATCCAGGACCCTGCTAAAGGAGACGGCCGACTGCATCCAGGGGATCGCATGATAATGGTACAGCATCGCCAATGGCTCTTTCCTGTTGCTTTGCAGAGCTATTTGACAACTTGATATAGCTAGTTAAAGAAAGTCATATTTATTTATTTGTTTGTTTGTTTGTTTATTTATTTATACATGCATAAATACATGCATAGGAAACAGTACATCAACAGAAATAAAAAAAAAAAAAAAACTATTTTATGTGGATTATCTCAGTTTTCTTTTAAAATTGATGTTTTCTAGTTTAAAGAACATTTATTTTTGTTCCATTTTATTTGTTAACATTGATTTTATTTCACATAATGAGTTTTTTTTTTTTTAATGGTTTTTAGTTTAAGTTTACTATAGTAACCATAGCAGGTAGTATTAATTGGAGGGACCATTTGATTTTAGAGAGCATTATATTAGACATATTTGAGACTTATCAATACTTTTATCAATCCATTTTCTCATGTTTCTTAAGGTTTTATTTTGTAGGCTTTTATAAAAACACTACCATATAAAACTAACACGTAGACTAAAAGCTACAAAACTTCAATTTGTATTTTACACATTGTAATGCATCTTCACTCATCTACCTCTGTTTATAGGTGAACAACACAGACGTGTCTGGCATGAATCACACTGAGGTGGTCAACCTGGTGCGTGCCGCCCCCAAAGTCGTGGACCTCGTGGTCGGCCGCATCCTTGAACCTCCCAAACCACCAATAGAGGCCCACCTCCTTCCCGACATCACTTTTCAGTGCCACGATGAGTCCTTAGGTAATGGAAACATCAGTGTATATGGTAACCAATCCTCTATACCACACAATGCCTTCGGTCATTCTCAGAAATACCCAGAATCCTGCTGGGCGAGTGGATCCTGCAGCATTTGACAGATTTGTGTGGTGCATTAGTATTATCTGACTGTCAGAGGTCAACAGGGCTTTACCGGGTCACACACAAACACAGATATCCATCAGAGTAAACAAAGCCCACCTGCGTTTCACTGGAAAAATGAGCTCATGGGGTTAGACAACATGCCAGATTAACGGTGTCAGGTTTCAGCCTGCTGACAAAAAAGCAAAAGACAGAAAAACAGAAGGTGGCGTTAGGGTTAGCACAGCTAAGTGTTTGTTTTCTGGGCGTCTCTTGCAGGGCTTGTTCTCGATGGAGGAAGTGACAGTGGGTTGGGCGTGCTGTACGTAAAGGACATCATCCCAGGATCTGTAGCCTCTGCGGAAGGCAGCTTGAAACACTTGGATATCATACATTACATCAACGGCGCTCCGACGCAGGATCTGACCTTGAGCGAGAGCCGCAGACTCCTGCAGCTGTCACTGAGGAATCTCAGTCTCAAAGCCACCAGGTGAGTTACACACTTCAGAGATCCAGCCATATTACTTTCAGGTGTTGGAAAGATGCTTATGTGATGTGTAACACTTCTGGACGGATGCCACTATCTAACCATATTTCCGTAGGGATGGGAAGCCTGTTTTTCCGGGTGAGGAGCAGATTTCATTACTAAACAATAACGTCAGTCCTAAAGTCTCACAGAGTATGAACGGTGAGTGTACTATTACAAACAACACCCCTGCATACACCACATCAAAAATTAATTAATTACAGAAGTACTAAGAAAAGAAATGTTCTTTATTACTAAAAATGCAGTAAAAACAGTAATATTGTGAAAATAACTGTTCTATTTGAATATGTTTTGAAATGTAATTTATTCCTGCAGTGCAAAGCTGAATTTTCTGCATCATTACTCCAGTAACTCTGCAGTGTCACATGATTTGATACAGATTTGAGACATTGTTTAGAAACGTTTTTTTTATCAACATCAATTGAAAACAGTTGTGGAAACCATGATTTTTGTTCAGGACTTTTTAGGATTCTTTGAATAGAATGTTTAAAAGTTGAAATAGAATTTTAATGTCACTTTTGATCAATTTAATGCATCTTTGCTGAATAAAAGTAATAATTTCCTTTAAAAAAAAAAAAGTCAATTAATATGCTCAGATTCCGAGATGAATTGTGAAGACTGATATCAAAACTAAAATAAAAGGCAATACATTTGAAGCAGTTAAAGACATTATAAATGTAATGTTTCTATTGACTTACACTGATGTAATCTTGGTATAGTGTAACCGTCAGCGAAGATGTCATCATAATATTTGCATGCTGAATTCTGATTGGCTTTCTTGCTTGCATATTTGCATACTGAATTCTCATTGGTCATTTACAGTTTAAAACAGGAAGTGCTAAGCTAGTTGTTATATATTACATTATATTAGCTATATAGCTAATGTCACCCCTTAACTATAGTAAAATCTCTGTAAGGTGTGAACCAGTGCTTATTGCTTTAATAAATGGTTTCAGTTGTTTACATTTCTTGTGATTTGATGGCATTCTGATGCTCTGGTTAGCAGCGCTGTTACTCTTCTGGCTGTAAGCTGAGTAATATACACACAGTGGCCTCATTTCTCTCTTTGTATCATAGGTTATCTCCATAGCAACGATCCTAATGAATTGGAGGCCCTCTCTGGTATCTGTCCCGCTGAGGTAAGGACCTGTAGAACTTCTGGTAAACTATTACCTAATATTGATCGGTGCTGCTCTGGCTAAATATTTTCTCACTAAATACACCGACTTCAGAAACAGAAAGCGCTCAGGCTTGATGTTATAGTATGGGTGCTGCTGTTCTGTGGCGTGTGAGACGGGACACAAAGGGTCTGAAATTTAAACCGAGGCAGGTCACACAGACAGTCTGTTAGTTACAAGAGGAACGGGTGAGAGGAATTCAAATCGATTTTTAGGAAACACCGCAGCAGACGGCACACGTTGAGGCTTCTGTCTTTGAATTGATTGTAATTGCTAATCGTATTTCACTGTCAACTTAAAACCAGTTTCCCTCATCTCATTCGCATTCTGCCTTCTTTATTTCACTCTTTTCTGGTCTAATGTGTTTACAGGAGCAGATTGTGAAGCTGCAGTTGGAGAAGCCGCCAGCAGGGGGCCTGGGCTTTTCTGTGATTGGTGGAGAGAGGGGTATTTTTGTGAAGTCTGTCACCCCTGGAGGCACCGCAGACACTGCGGGCACATTGCAAGTTGGCGATCGTTTACTGAAGGTCAGCAACCAGTGTTTTTGGATAATGCAATATGTTGTTAAGTTATGAAAGCTAATTCTGTGGTTGCGTTTATGTGCAGGTGAATGAGGATCTGATGATCGGCGTGTCTCACTCTAAAGCCGTCACCACCATCCGTAAAGCTAAAGGCTTGGTGCACCTCATCGTCTCCCGTCCACCTGACCAAATGCCCAACACGTACCTGGGCTTTCTGCCTCTCAAATCCAACAGTGTGAATGGCAACAATGGTACGGGCTGCATGCCAACAATCTCATGCTAATTCACGTATTGCTTATTTTAAAAATAAAAAAATATAAATATACATTTTAAAAATAATATATAAAAATATAAATTTAGAAAAGTATTTTAATAGATATAAGAAGTTTATCTACTAAATATATGTATATTTTAAATTCAAAAATTATGTAAATAATTTTCAGTATTATAATTAATTTAATTATTATTTTTTAAATTATTTATATTTTTATTTAACAAAAATAGAGTTCTTTAAATTATAAATAGAAAACATAACATTTATTTTAAATAATTGTTATAATTTGTCAAAGCGTACTATTTTTTGTATTTTTATTGCATAAAAAATAGTAATATTTTACAAAAATCTTACAAAAAACCTGTTTCAGATGTGAGTGAGGACAGCGGTGTGAAGACAAAAATCCAGACGCCATCAGAGCAAAGCCAGAGCAACCCACCTCCCCTCCCTCCAATAGGTACAGTAAAGATCACATGACCAGCCTGGTTTTTGTATCATTGAGATACTGTTATAGTTTTTATTAAATTAGTTTTTAGTTTTATTTAATTAGTTTAGTTCAGTTCTATCATGTATTAACAAAATATTAAACATATTATTTATTATTTAATTTTTTAATTGTTATATTTTGGTGCATTACATTTTTTACACAATACATTTATTCAATGTTAATAAAATATAAAATAAAAACATTTAATGTATTTTATTTTATTTTAATAAAATATTATATTGCATGTATATATTTTCCATTTTCATTTTAATAATGTATGTGTGATCAATTTTGTTTTAATTTGTATAGTTTTTTTCTGTTTCTATTTATTTTATTTTTTTTATTTAGTAAATATCTGTATTTTAAAGTATATTTTATTTTAGGTTTTTTTTTTTTTTTTTTGTCATTTGACTTAATGTTTAATTAATTTCAAATAAAGTTATTTCATGAAAATGTTTTTGGTAGCACTTTATTTTATAGTTATGTTCCGTGTGTGTGTGTGTGTGTATATATATATATATATATATATATATATATATATATATATATATATATATATACACATACACACTTATTATATCTGTTACAATAACTTGGTACTAACCCTGAACCTACCCCTAAACCTGACCTTAACCCCTGAAGTTACCTTAAACTACTAGTACCTTCTTGGTAAAGTTCACTGTAAGTACACCTACTGTAAAATAAAGTGTAACCATGTTTTTTTTAGTTACCTATAATAACCCCACATGACACATTCTGGCAGATGGCTCATCTGAATGTCACCTGCAGATGTGAAACTGGAGTATTTACATGATCATGACCACGTGTGTTTGTGTTCTAGACTATGACACTGGCTCTCTAGAGAAAGGGAAGGGAACAGAAGGAAGTGGTGACCTATCAGAGGACACAGACTGTGACGGCTCGTCTCTGCCGGAAGACTCCCCAGAGGTACAGCCATCTGTAATCAAACTTTGAATATCTGCAGTTTTACAGCAGACAAACTAGTGTTTTTAAGATCTGATAACAGTGGACTCCGAGGTGATTGTATTGACATGTGAAACAGTGCATCTGCTTTTCTGAACTACATGCTATGTTCTTCTGTCTTCAGACGTCTCGGAAGGCTGCGTGGAAGGAAGAAAATGTTGACGACAGGTGAGGAAAACTCCTCAAAGTAGTTTCACATCTGCAGCTTGTATGTTTTTGTTCAGGTTAGATTTTAAACTTAGAAATTAGAGTAAAAATTCAGTTCATATTTCTATTTGTCAACATGAAAGTCAACGAGGGTTAAATCTAGCAGGTTTGTTGTCTGAACAGATCTCCCCCTCTTGTTAGTGCCCTGCAGTCATCGTCAGGTCAGCTGGATGAGGATGAGATCACATGGGGGAGTGATGAGCTGCCGATAGAGAGCATCAACTCTAAATTTACTAAAGGTCAGTCTGCTGTTTAAACCACTCTGTTTCTCGTAGAGAAATGGACCGTTTTCTTCTTCTACGAATGGGTTGTGAAGCCCAGATCTTATTCATTGAATCGGTTTGTCTTATAGTAAATGTTATACATGTTATTTTGTCTCTCTGTTTTTCAGATGGACCCATTGTCACTGAGGAAGAGTTGACGTCTCTGCCGCTGGTTAAAGTGGTTCCTGACGGTCATTATACATCCGCTAACCTCAACACTATAGTCCTTATGATGAGAGGCCTGCTGGAACAGAAAGTCCCTCTGCAAGAGTTTGAGGTACTATTATACATGTATCGATAAAGTCTATTCTTTGATCTTAGAACATTTTCTTCAGTCACAAGAAATTATAAGACCCCCTTAAATTAAATTAAATTACTTTAAATTATTTTTTAATTAATACTTCTTTCAACAAAGATGCATTACATTGATCAGAAGTGACAGTAAAGACATTTATAATGTTACAAAAGATCCCTTTTTCAATTGTTCTTTTGAACTTTCTATTCATCAAAGAATTCTGAAAAAAGTATCTTCATCATATTAAGCAGAACAACTGTTTTCAACTTTGAGAAGAAGAAATGTTTCTTGAGCAGCAGATGAGCGTATTAGGATGATTTCTGAAGGATCATGTGACTGAAGACTGGAGTAATGATGCTGAAAATTCAGCTTTGCATCACAGGAATAAATTACATTTAAAATCAATATTACAATAGAAAATTGTTATTTTAAATTATTATAATATTTCACAATGTCACAGTTTTTTACTGTATTTTTGATCAAATAAATGCAGCCTTGATGAGCATTAGAGACCTATTTCAGGAACATTTAAATAATATTGCTGATCCCAACCTTTATTTTATTTTATTTTATTGAATATAGCCTGATGCTAATACGGATATAAAAATACATTTTAATATGCATATTGTTTTCTTTCAAAGAACCTGCAGAATTTGCGCCCCTTGGATGAATGTCTGATTGGTCAAACCAAAGAGAACAAGAAGAAAAACCGATACAAGAACATCGTTCCATGTGAGTTAGGAAAAACATTGATGTATAAACAATGCATGTTTCTCTGACCTTTTTAATTGATTAATTTCCATAATTGATTTCAGCTATTTTCCTGTTAATCTCTGTGAAGCTGCCTTGACAATCTGTATCATATAAAGCGCTACAGAAATGAAGGTGGCTTGACTATTTATTCTTTCTTGATTCAGTCGACACAACCAGGGTCATGCTGGGGAAGGATGGTGGTTACATCAATGCCAACTTCATCAAGATGCCTGTGAAAGATGAGAACTTCCTGTACATCGCGTGCCAGGGGCCACTGCCCACCACGCTGGGGGACTTCTGGCAGATGGTTTGGGAGCAGAAATCCAACGTGATCGCCATGATGACACAGGAAGTGGAGGGGGGGAAGGTGAAATGTCAGAGGTACTGGCCCGACACGCCTCGCTCGCCCGAGATGGTGGACGACCGGCTGCAGATCACTCTGGTCAAAGATCAGCACCTGGACAACTTCGTCATCCGCCTCATAGAGGTCAAAGACATCCAGGTGAGAGGCACCTTGTGTATAGATTAATATCTTTATCAATACACTTACATGCACAGATGTTTGAATCTGCATGTATATCTTTCTCTTGCAGACTAATGAGATCCAGAGAGTCACTCATCTGAACTACACAGGCTGGCCTGATCACGGAACCCCAACTCAACCAGAACAGCTCCTGACATTCATTTCCTACATGAGACACATCCACCAATCAGGGCCCATCATCACCCACTGCAGTGCAGGGATTGGCCGATCAGGGACGCTGATCTGCATAGATGTGGTTCTTGGCCTCATCAGCAAAGATGCAGATGTAAGTTTATTCTTTGAACAGTTAAGTTGAATTTTATATTTGTAATGTTTTGTGCAAAGATGAAGATGGAAGTGTCATATATAAGTTTATTCTTTGAATAGTTAATAATACATTACAAAATTAAACTGTTCAAAGAATAAACGTGTATATGACACTTACATCTGCATCTTTTTTTGTAAATTATTTTTAATTGCAATAAGGTATGAAGTATAATTAAGTATATAAATAATTATTAAAGTTAACTGACAAATGTTAATTTTTTATAATCACAATTTTTGTTAGGGTGAAATATAGTTATTTTCATATAAATATAGTTATTAAGTTAAGAAACTTCACTAAATGGTCAAATAAATTATATAAATTATTTTTAAATGGTGAAAAATTATTATTTTTTAATAATCAAAATTTTGTCTGGCTAAAGTATACTACTTTTATTTATGTTTGTTTGTTTATGGCAACAACTTATAATGACTAAATAAATGATATAACAAATGGTATAAATAATAATTAAAGTTAAATGGCAAAAATACATGAAATGGATGAAACCGCTTACAGCACCTTTAAGCAAAATAATCGAATGATAAACAAAATATGATGATATGTATGATATAACACATACATTATTAGCTAATGTGATTATGGAAGTTATATGTAATGGTCATATGTTCTCCACTTTTCCTCTCGTTAGTTTGATATATCAGATGTGGTGCGTACCATGAGACTCCAGAGGCAGGGCATGGTGCAGACAGAGGTAACCGCTTCATAATAAATGATGCCTTTAAATGAAGTTGATGTCTGCTGTCTTTTTGTGTGTAACATTTGCTGTTTTTCCTCTCCAGGAACAATACATTTTCTGCTACCAGGTCATCCTGTATGTGCTCAGATGTCTGCAGGCGGAAGAGAAACTCTCAGGATAAAACGAGCACCCCACTGCCTTTCTGCTCTCCTGACCGGCTCGAGAGATCAGCTGATACCAGCGGCTCCAGTCATCCCCATGTTCAGAAGCAGCTCCTTCATTTTCCTATCAGGGGCTTGGACCTCGTCAGAACACATTTGTCTTAAGATGTTTTGGACGTCAGTGACGTGTAGAATCCTTGCAGAATTTTGTGTATTCTTATAGCTTACATTCTTGACCATTGGCTGCTATGTCTTTAAAACCATATATTTTATAATTTATCATTTTTTGATAAAGAACAGTTTTTATAGATTCCTTAAAGATTACGGATCAAATAAATAAGAAATGAATTCATATTTTTTTGTGGTACAAAATTATTCTTGTGCATTTGAAATGAAACGATGCTGGAAATGTTGCCTTGACAGAATACGAGACAGTATTTGCTTTGTAAATCTTTTAGAAATCACTGAGTGCCAGTGGTAATCGACGAAATTTAAAGTGTTATATTTAGTGTGATATTTATCTCATGAAATCTGTTGATATGTTTTAAAGCTGTTACATACTGGACAATTTGCAATTTGTAAATAAAAGAATATCATGCCTTTATGGTTTTTCTCTAATCATTGTGTTTTTGACATTTCTGTTAGTGGGAAAAAATAATTAAATGGCAGTTAATTGAGTTATTTGGATGCATTCAGGTTTCCTAGGTTTAACAGACATTGTCTATTAACTTCTCCCATGTTACAAAAAAAACAAAAGTGAAGTTTTTTTTTTTTTTTTTTTTTATACATATTGGGACTATCATCAGCATGTATAGTTGTATCAATTGTTATGATTAGGGTACAACTGATTGCATTTTCCCCATTTGTTCTCCTCAGAAATATATAATATACTATTTATCTAAATCAGAGGCTGATTTCCAGAAACTCATAACTAATCCAACCAGCAGCAAACAACAGACAATATGTGCCCCTGGACCACAAAACCATACGGGTCAATTTTGTGAAATTGATATTTATATATATAATCTGAAAGCTGAATAAGTAAGCTTTCCATTGATGTATGGTTTGTTAGGATATGATATTTGGCCGAGATACAGCTATTTGAAAATCTATATATTGATATTGAGAAAATCCCATTTAAACTTGTCCAAACGAAGTCCTTAGCAATGCATATTACTATTTAAAAATTAAGTTTTTATATATTTATGGTAGGAAATTTACACAATATCTTAATGGAACATGATATTTACGTAATATCCTAATGATTTTTGGCATAAAAGAAAAATATAATAATTTTGACCCATACAATGTTTTTTGGGCTATTGCTACAAACATACCCGTGCGACTTATGACTGGTTTTGTGGTCCAGTGTCATGTCAGGGCCGAGGAAACCGCTGATCTAAATGGTATAAACGAACCTTTTCGAATCTTTGAATCAAATGATTCACCAAATGATTCACTGTTTTGAAGCGCTCGAAACACCACACTCTGGTGACGCCTGCTGGTCAAAGCTCTGTAAATCAGCTGACTCAAATCGAATGATTCGCACAGGTTTCGAAGCTTACCTTTTAAGTGGGTTTGCCAACCGCCATTAAAAAGAAAAGAAGAAGAAAAAGGTTTCGAAGTATCACCAAGTACTGCTTCGAACGCACACACCACTAGTAGCGACGCTTCTGAATACTGGAATGTCCTTTCAGGCATTCCGCAGTTTGCTGGCAACATGGCGACCTCCTTATGATCCACGCTGGTGCTGGAATAATCAAGTCAATAAAAAAATAAACGTTATTTTTTTTAGCTTAGTATAAGAAGATAATCAAAAATGTCGGGCCGTCACAATAACAAATTACCGACGAACCTCCCACAGTTGCAGAATTTGATCAAGAGGGATCCGAAGTCTTACACGGAGGAGGTAAATAACTAGCTACTGAATTTGTCATCTACCCTGATCGCTATTAAATCAAATCATTTTAATGACATTACGCTACCTCAAGCTGTTCATGTATTTATTAAACTTACCCTAATGTAATTAGAACTTATTTTTCCAGTAAGTAACGTATAGTAAGCCAATAGTGCTTGTTAATTCTACGGAATAAATGTCTTTACTTTGCTCCATATAAATCTAAAAAAAAAAAAAAATGTTGTTATTCAAAGTTTTTGCAACAGTATCGTCACTATCAGTCGAATGTGGAGATCTTTAAACATCAGCCTGACAAATCCAACAAAGACTTGACAGAGCTGGTCATGTTTCTGGCTCAGGTATGGCTTTCCCTTAAAATCCATGTGTGCATGCATTAGACGTCTTATCATTAAACTCTTCTTGGGTTTCTGGCTAAATGTGATTTTTGTCTTCAGGTTGGACACTGTTACTTAGAGGAGCTGTCAGATTTCCCACAGCAGCTGACTGATCTGCTCTTAAACCATCATACAGTGCTGGAGCCAGATCTCAGAATGGTGTGAATATGATTTGTTGTTTAGTTGACCTATTCATCATAATTTACATACAATAAATTTAGTCTAGAGACTCAAGAGATTCTGTCTTTCAGAGTAGGAGTTGGTTTTAACTTTTAAAGATCTGTTTTCTAAATAAAAACTTTCTTTCAGACTTTTTGTAAAGCTCTCATTCTCTTGAGGAACAAAGATCTGCTCAGTCCCACCAGTCTTCTGGGACTCTTCTTTGAGCTGCTGCGCTGTCATGACAAGCTTTTGCGGAAGGTCTGTGAATTCTGCAGTGCAATTCTGTTTTCAGAATATGATTTATTGTAAAGATTGCTGATGAGAAAATGTCCTCTGTCTCCTCAGACTTTATATACCCATATTGTGACCGATATCAAAAATATCAATGCCAAACACAAAAACAACAAACTGAACACGGTAAGTCACTTGTACTTGGCATGATATTTATTTTTCCATCAAGTCACATGATTTAAGGCCTGCAGCTTTTCATAATTTACCCTTCAAATTGTGATTAATCACTTATTTTGGGCTGACATGTTCTTGACAAGTTGCATGACATTCACTTTTGTATTTTTGACATGCATACTCTTCTGCGCTCAGACCTTACAGAACTTCATGTACACCATGCTGAGGGATTCGAACCCCATCGCTGCCAAGATCTCGCTGGATGTGATGGTTGAGCTTTACAAAAGGAACATCTGGTGAGTCCTTGAACAGATACGTCTTTGTAATGCAATGTGATGCCATTTAGTATGATCTACAGTCATTACTGCTTTCCATTCCCACATCGACCAATCAGGAATGACGCCAAAACCGTGAACGTCATCACCACAGCGTGTTTCTCCAAAATCACAAAGGTTGGATGTTTTTCTCATTCCTTTGTAATGAATAAGTATGAATCTCAGCACTGAAACATTAGTGTCTGCTTATATTAGTAATTGACAATTTATTTTCTATTTATACACTATTTTATACCTTTATTCTCTAGGCTGCTTAACGAGGGTTAATGAACTTTTGTAACATTTCAAATCTAATCTCCTCTCAGATCCTTGTCGCTGGATTGAAGTTCTTCCTGGGAAAAGATGAGGATGAAAAGAAAGACAGCGATTCAGAGTCTGAGGTATGATTTGTCTTTCTTTTTTAAAGAAACCAATACTTTTATTCAGCAAGGACACATTAAATTGATCAGAAGTAACAGTAAACACATTTATAATCTTATAAAATGTTTCTGTTTCAAATAAATGCTATTCTTTTGAACTTTCTATTCATCAAAGAATCTTTATTGAATTTTTTATTTTTTTCCCCCTCTGCAGGATGATGGGCCATCAGCCAGAGATCTAATGATTCGATATTCTACTGGAAAGAAAACTTCCAAAAACAAGAAGAAACTGGAGAAAGCCATGAAAGTTCTCAAGGTTGAATCAAGTGTTTCATAATCAGCAAATTAGTGTTTTGTTTTGTTCGTTTCTGTTATTTTAGTGTAATTTATATACTATTTTAGTTGTTAGTTTTACATGAAATTAAACTAAATGAAAATGAAAAATGGCTACTGTATGAACTGGGTGATTTATTTTATTACAGTCCCTTTGACAGGTTTTAATTCACTGTAATAACTCTTGTTAATTCCACATCTTAATGTGCAATTTTCATTGTCGTTTTCTCAGAAACATAAAAAGAAGAAAAAAGTGGAAGTTTTTAATTTCTCCGCCATCCACTTGATCCATGATCCACAAGGTAAGTGTAATGATGATGTAATGTAGAGGTTAAATATCTGGTAATCAAAAGGTTGCAGGTTCAGACTCACCAGGGTTGATCAATGAATCGCTCTCTGTAAAAGCATCTAGATTAGTAATTAATATCTGTGGTGTTCAGATTTTGCAGAGAAGCTCCTGAAGCAGCTGGAGAGTTCAAACGAGCGTTTTGAGGTGAAGATCATGTTGATGGAGCTCATCTCTAGACTTGTGGGAATTCATGAGGTAATTTATAATTAAAAAGTTGTAATTTAATTCAACGTGCACATTTGTATTATTTTCTCCTTAGTTACTTTATCTAACCTGTTTTGTTTCTGTCTTCACAGCTTTTCCTCTTTAATTTCTATCCGTTTGTCCAGCGGTTCCTTCAGCCTCACCAGAGAGGTAAACACTGTTATCTTTATAGAGCACTTACTGTATTAATGCATAATTCACTTCAGTGTCTTTGAATGTCTCTTATCTAATACTCATGTCTTCAGAGGCTGTTTATGATCTCTTCATGTTATTTATTTATTTATTTTTCTTTTAGAGGTCACTAAAATTCTGTTGTGTGCCGCCCAGGCATCACATCAGCTGGTCCCTCCTGAGGTAAGAACTGATTGTGAGGACTATAATCATTATCATTAGTTAAACTGAATGATAATTGATAAAATAATTTTCATTACCTTATTTATTTGGAAAGAAATAATGCTTTTTTTCTGCAACGATGCATTACATTTGATCAAAAGTGATTTCATAAATGTATAACGTTACAAAAATATTATATTTCTTTATTTTGAACTTTGCATTCATCAAACAATCCATGCATAAAAAAAATGCATCATGTTCTTTCTCCAAAAAAAAAAAAATATTAGGCATTAAATAATTAATCAACATTGATCATAAGAAACGTTACTTGAGCAGCAAATCAGCATATTAGAATGATTTCTGAAGGATCATGTGACACTGAAGACTTGGAGTAATGATGCTGAAAATTCAGCTTTACATCACAGAACTAAATTAATTTTAAAATATATTCCATTAGAAAACAATTGTTTTACATTTTAAGAATATTTCACAACATTTCTGTTTTTACTGTATGCAACTTTGGTGAGCATAAGAGACTTCTTTCAAAAGCATTAATTAAAATCTTACTGACCCCACAAAATTAAGTTTAATTAATAACAAATTCATTAATATTCCATCTACAGATCATTGAGCCAGTCATCACGACCATCGCCAATAACTTTGTTACAGACAGAAATTCAGGAGAGGCCATGACAGTTGGGTAGGTGCTGTGTAAACCAGAGTCAAATACAATGAAACGTGAAATTGTTAAATACAAAATACTGTAATTTACTCATGATAACACTCTCTTGTTCATCCTCGTATCACAGAATCAACGCTATAAAAGAACTGGTCGCCCGCTGTCCTCTCTCAATGTCAGAAGATCTGCTTCAAGATCTCGCACAGTACAAATCTCATAAAGATAAAAGTATGCCATTATCATTATTTGTCATAGTCTGTTCATTAGGTGCAACATAGTTTGAATGAAGTGATAATAATAACAGCATATACTGTTTTTCTTGAATTTTCCAGATGTTGTGATGTCTGCAAGAGGACTTATCCAGCTCTTCAGAGATCTCAAGCCACAGATGCTACACAGAAGAGACAGGGTGAGAAGCCTAAAATGTTCAGTTATATAGAAATATGAAATGGACTAAATAATCCAATTTTGTGTATTTACTTGAACTCTAAGACTTTCAGGTAATAGTTCAATAACACATTCACATGTTCACGGTTCTCTGATGTCTGTTCAAGGTCATTAATGCATTAAAAAAAATGGTTTTGCATTTATTGTGGGATTTATCATTTATCAGGGGAAGCCCACAGAATCCTCCAAGGAGGCCAAAATCCAGAACTATGGAGAATTGGAGGCCAAAGACTACATCCCTGGAGCTGAGGTGCTGGAAGTAGAGGAGAAAGTAGACGAAGAGGAAGAGGAAGGTACATCAAAAGCTGTATTTTGTGATTTTATGACATTTTTCCCTCTCTGACCAATCTCCTCTTCCTCACAGATGGCTGGGAGAGTGCCAGCATGAGTGAGGATGATGATGATGATGAGTGGGTGAACGTCTATCACTCCTCTGATGAAGATCAAACAGAAGTGGTGAGGATCTTATCACTTGATTTAATGCTTGATTTGATTGTAATGATGCATATATGAACCTATACTGTTTCTGTATGTCAGGCTGAGAAATTACAGAGCATTCCAGAGGACGAGCGCAAAGCTAAAGCTGCGGCGGTCAGCACCAGTCGACTCCTCACGCAGGACGACTTCAAAAAGATCCGCATTGCTCAGATGGCCAAAGAGGTCAGCGCTGCACCCGGAAAGGGACAGAAGAGGAAGAACGTGGAGAGTGATGAAGAGGAGGAGAGGTAGGATGTGTTTGGGGCATGGTTGCAATTATTTTATTAAGGGTGATATGTATAAACAGTTAAGCGGTCCTATACTTATATATAATTATTTATTTTTTTCAGAGGTGAGATACTTAGTCTAAGAGATATTGAACGTCTTCACAAGAAACCCAAATCTGACAAAGAAACACGACTGGCAACAGCCATGGTGAGTGTAAAAAAGCATATTATGTAAATCTAAAATAATTGATATCTGAAACTGAGGATTTTTTGTTTTGCTCTTAGGCTGGGCGGACAGATAGGAAAGAGTTTGTTAGAAAGAGAAGTAAGCTAAACCCATTCGCCAGCACCAGTAACAAAGAGAAGAAACGGAAAAAGAACTTCATGATGATGAAACACAGTCAGGATGTGAGGACCAAAGGAAAACGCTCCTTCAGAGATAAACAGGTGAACCCTGCTGCTGTTTTCACATCTTTAATACCTTTAGATTTAATAAATCTCTGCGCACTTAATTTACCATTAAACTTGCATTTGGGTATTTGCAATGTTTCTTCTTAATAGTAATTTCCTCTCTCTTTTTCTTAGATTGCATTAAGAGATGCACTCCTGAAGAAGAGAAAACACAAGTGAATCTCTCCTGTGATGGACTGCAGCTGATTTGATGGTTCATTTCATGATATGATTTCTGTGTACAGGAAGATAATATACAGACTTCTTGGCTGTGTGGATTTTCATGTTGCCTGTTAATAAATTGTTGAAATATTTGAAAACTTGTTGCATTACTTTTTGTATTTTATCTACAGGTAGCCCTTTGGACAAACTGCACCCTTAATAATTTAACTTAAGTTTCATATTTTGTCATCTAATACAATAACATTCCCAGATACTTTGTGATCACTGTATATGATCCAAAAAAAAAAATATTTTATCCAATAATATTTGAGAAGAAAATACTATATATCCCTAGCGGTTATATATGGTCTCTCTTATTTGCATCTGCAATGTTATGCTGAGCACATAATATAGCCTAGTGACAGCTGTGTAGTCAATCTACAAAACATCTGGATAGTCTGGGGATTCACTCTACAGGTGGCATCGTCTGATCTTTCTGTTGCAGATTACACAGGGCCTACCTAACAAGTTAACAAGACACGGTTGCTTCAGAGTTTCTAAAACGTATTATTTCTGTTTGTGAGATCATTATTATATCTCTGTGTTGGTGGTAAAATTTCCGAAGTGCATTTACCACTGTATATGATCAAGAAAAAAAAATAAAATCATCCAATATTTGAGAGTGATACAATAGTTTCCTCCCAGATATTTTTTAGCTGTTATATAATCCCACATATTTGATATGATCCCACATATTTGCGTCTGGTGTCGTAAGCATAGTGAAAGCTGTGTAGTTGGTCTCTAACCAACTAAAACTACAGACTTATCTTCATCTGGGCAGCCTGAAAATACCTTTACAGGTGAAGAACTTGTGCTGTAGTTGTCTGTTCTTGCTTTTGTTTAGTATTTCAGATTGCAATCATATAAGGACTTTGGAAATGCGTGTCTGCAAAATGATATTACGTTGCTTTATTATTCGATAATCTGCCCCGTAAATCATAATTTGTGTATACGTTTTGGTGATTTTGCGATTGGTTGGTTGTGATTTTGTTTTCTAGTTTATCATGTTCTAGACCTGTATGTGTTTTTTCTTTGAAAGTGAATAGAGATACATTGAGAAGATGGCTGGGTTTGAGAACTCCTCCATTCCACATCTGAATTCACATCTCAACATTACATCACTTGATGATCTTCAAGTGGACATTTTCAGGATTTGTGCTGAGCTTCAGTATCCTGTTTGGGCCTCTCACACACGTCTATGTTCTGTGGCTTATTGTGACAGGAAAAGGAATTGCATCAGAGTTTCTAAACTTTAACCTTTCTGTTTGTGAGATGATAATTTGTGTACATTATGTTATCTCTTTATTTGCAAAAAGCGCTTCAGTTTTTACTCTTACATTTTGTAAACCTCTTCTGCTGTGTGTCTGTTCTCTGAAGAAACCTGGAGACAGAGCAGTCTGTGATCTGCTGCTGAAAACAGAAACCCCATCATCTTTTGGTCATGTTTGATGCATATGCATGTCAGACCTCCTTGGCAATATTCAGTATGTAAAGTGTGCAGGTTATATGAAAGATGCAGAGCTAGTACTGTTGGAATATTTTCCATTTACTTCTCAGGTTTCTCAGCGATATTTTCATTTAGTAAGCACTTGGTTGAAAAATGTGTTTCCATGTCAGATGTAGCCATAGATCACTGCAGTGATTTTTATTTTCCATCAAATTAATAATAGCTGTTAGCATTGATGTTAAAGTACAGTGTTAAATTATACATTTTTCCAAATTAATTAGCAAATTTACCTTTTTGTATTTATTTCCATAATTTTGTTATTTATTTATGGATTTGTGTGTGTGCATACCATGATTTTCATAGTTTTTACATTTTATTTTACATTTTCACATTTTGTTAGAAAGCAAATAAAAAGATAAATCCCAGTTACTTTATACACACCCTCTCCGTTAGATCAATCTAGTAATTATTAGAATGATTTCTGAAGGATCATGTGACACTGATGACTGAAAATTCAGCTTTTCTGTCACAGGAATAAATTAATTTTAAAATAGTTTCAATTAGAAAACAGTTTTTTCATTTTACAATGTAAGAATATTTCACAATGACTGGAGAAATGATGCTGAAAATCTACCTTTGCATCAGAAAAATGGCAGAGAAAAGTGAGGCTGCTTGAGAGAAGCTCTCGCATTATTTGTTTGCAGATGTCACTTGATTTCATATTTTGTCATGTCATGTGTTGACATCTGATCCCTTGTATTTGCATGTTGTGTGTTCAGTGTAATGCTAAGCGTATAATAGGGTGACAGGTGAAGAGTCTTGTGGATTTCATCCTGTGAAAAACACTTGGATAATTTGCTGTACAGGTGAAGATCTTAAACTGTCACTATCTGTTAATGTTTAACATTTTATTATTTTTTCTGTCCATGATTGATATTATTTATTTATTGATGTTCAGAAGAGCTTAGACCTGTTTCTGTTTCTCTTTTGAAGTGAATGGAGATATGATTGTAATAATGGGAAATGATGCATAAGAACCCATTTTGTGTTTGAACAATACATTCTAAGCACATATATCCTCTTGACAGCTGTGTTGTCAGTCTACAGGTGTCATTGTCTGTTCTTTAGAATTTCACATTGCAACATACATACATAGACCTACCTAATAAGTAACAAGACACAGTTGCTTCAGAGTTGTTGAACTTTAATCTTTCTGTTTGTGAGATCATTATTATATCTCGTTATTGGTGAAAAGATTTCTAGAGGTCTGTGCATATGATAAAAAAAGTTATTTTATCCAATATTTGAGAGGAATGTACTAGTTTCCTTCCAGATACCTGTATTTCTAGCTGTGATATATGATTCCACATATTTGCATCTCTGCAAATATCTGGTGTCATGCTATGCATATATATCCTAGTGACAGCTGTGTAGTTAGTCTACAAATCTGGACAGTCTGGAAATTCACTTTACAGGTGAAGAACTTGTGCTATCGTTGTCTGTTCTTTCTCTTGTTTTGTATTCACATTGCATTCTTATGTAATTAAGTAACCAGACACTGTTTTTAAGCCAGGCTTTGGAAATGTGTGCTTGCAAAATGGCATTACGTTGCTTCTTGCATGTTTCACAACACTTTAAAAGTGAAATGTCCAGTAAGTGCCGTTAACTGTCTGTTCAGCTTTTAACTGACATGGATTAACGTGAATCTGACATTTTATTACTCTAGTAATTATAGTATAATGCCAGAAGTTTGTATTTAATGTCTGGTGAGTGGCACTAAAAGGCCATTCTCTCTCACAAAATGTGATAGAGCATTACCTTCACAGCTTTTTCAGGTCATAGTGTTTTGCTAGGAACTGCTATTATTCTGCCCTGTAATCAAATCATGTTTTTTAGGAGGTTATGGAGCAAAAGTTGTGGATAGAAGCATACTTTTCCAAATTTGTATTGGCTGGTTGTTATATTGTTTTCTTAGTTTATCATGTTCAGGAGAGCTTAGACCCTTTTCTGTTTCTCTTTGAAACTGAACAGAGATACACCGAGAGGATGGCTGGATTTGAGAACTTCTCCATTCCTAATCTGAATCCACATCTCAACGTTACATCACTTGACTTTCGAGAGGACATTTTCAGGACATGTGTGCTGTGTTTTAATAGCCTGTTTGGGACTCCAGCACACGTCTATGTTCTGTGGCTTATTGTGACACGAAGAAGAATTGTGTCAGAGTTTCTAAACTTTAACCTTTCTGTTTGTGAGGTGATTATTTGTGTGAATCATTTTATCTTTTTACTGGTGAAAATATTTCCAGAAGTCTATCCATATATTGCATTTACAGTAGGATTTTACATGACTGGTCGTCTTCTGTTTCAGTGTCTGATCAGTGTTGAGCGTTACCTGGCAGTGGTTCATCCTGTAACCTTTCTGAAGTACAAACCTCTCAGATATAAATTATTCTGTACTGCTGCTGTGTGGTTTACGGCTCTCAGCTCCTGTTTGTTTAGTATGTTTACTGCACTCAAACATGTGTATGTTTATATGTGTTGTTTTGTGCCTCAATTTTTACTCTTACTTTTCGTAAACCTCTTCTGCTGTGTGTCTGTTCTCTGGGCTCTGAAGAAACCTGGACCAGGAGAGAGAGGGAAAGGGAGAATGGATGAAAACCACATGAAGAGAAGAGCATTTTATCTCATTCTAATAATGACTTGTACTTTGTTCACCATGTATGCGCCTTTGATTATTGGAGGATTTTTATATTTTCTTTCATCACAAGAGGTTCCAATATTTACATCCTTTACCTCTTTATGTTTCATTCTGGCTGGTTTTGTGCAGCCTGTCCTGTATCTCCACCGAGTTGGAAAACTGCCATTCCTTTGTTGGAGCTGTAAAACAGAAACCCCATCTGTTTGATTAGACTGCATGATCTGTCTTTTGGTCATGTTTGATGAATTAGCATGTTAGGCCTCCTTAGCAATATTTAGTATGTAAAGTGCGCGTAGGCTAAATGAAAGATGCAAAAGCAGTACTGTTGGAATATTTTCTTTTTACTCCTCAGGTTTCCTAGCAATATATTTATTTAGTTATAGTTTAGCACTTGGTTTAAAATGTGTTAGAAATTATATAAATTATTACCTGTCTGCACTGTTAAATGATTGCTTGCGATTGACTAGAAAATGACATCAAGGTAATAGTATTCTTTTATAACTTATTTTAAACGTTTTTAAATATAGAAATTGTACATTTAATTTTTTACAAATAATTGTTATCTCAGAGTACATTATTTTGATTTACACAGGTTTTGTCAGTATTTTTTTGCTAAATGAAGCAATCCTGTGGGGCAGTGGGGGGTTGGGGTGTAGAAATTGCGTTCCAGGGGGTAAGGGTGGGGGTGTAATCACATATAAAACACATATAAAAACATATTTTTAAATACTTTTATATTGCAATTATTTCACATTAAATCTTCAAACTAATGTACAAACAACATAAAAACAGTATATTTTTAATATTTGTTTAATGCCATCTTTTTTAAGACTGAAGGCCAGTATCACTGATACCAGTACTCCTGATGTCTCTATAAAACTGTTTTTCCTCCTAACATTTAACCATTGACTATAGCCATTCAACATTACAGTATAACTGAGAGCGATCAAATTAAACATATATTTTAAACTTCCAATTTAATAAGTGAACTTAAAACAATCTCCACATAAAACCATTAGAATAAATTTACCTGTGCCCTTCAGCAGAAATATACAAAGTTATGAAACACTAAATTCTAAATTAAATATAGATGAATCCTTAAACTATAAAAGTTATTGATTCCTATATAGGTAAAATGATGTCAAAAAGATTTGCATATGCAGGGTAATATTTGTGGAAGTGTACATAAGACTGTAAGCATAAATAAAATTTGCATGCGCAAAAGAAGCTTTGTAAAGGTGTAAATCGCGTTTCAAGCGAAAATGATTTGAAGCATTTTTTTCACGAACGTACAAACAAACAGAGAGATCCAATTGCAGTGTTTATTGGGATAATCCAGAATCATAAATCTGCCAGGCAAAGGTCAAAATCCAGGTGAGCAGTCCAAAAACAAGAAACATAAACAATGGCAAGGAACCACAAAATACAGGGAGACATTAAACAAGGACTCCATCACAATGACAGAAACAAACCGGTTATATATAGACAGGTGAAAACAATGTAAGTGGGAACAGCTGAATACAATGAACAGTGATGAGTTCCGACAAGGCTTGTGGGAAATGTAGTACTGAAGTGGGGTGACGATAAGGGGAAGTGAGACCTCTAGTGGACACCCAGGGATACACAGACCAGACACTGTGACAATTTTACTGTTACTTGTGAGTGTAATTCATGTATTGTGAAACTGCAGCTTCATGCTTAAGCAAAATAAATATGATCTGCGTGCTTCTGACTTCCATTTTCCCGCGCTTACACTTTTGGCACGTTTTTTTTTTTTTTCGTCAAAAGATGGTCAAAAGCACTGCAAGCCTGTGAACGGTGATTTGCAAGCAAAAACAACAGTTTAAAGAACTGCAAAATGGATCGACTGCATAAAACCAATCTGTATGTGTAAAAAAACAAACTGCTGCAAATGTCTATTCAATTTTGCAATAGTCCTCAACTGTAAAAAACAACTTTTCACCACACAGTCAAAAATTACACCCAGATTCCTTATTTGGGATGGCACATTTGTTGTCCGTGGACCTTAAACATCTTTTATATCACTGTCAACTTTATTTGGCACAAAAATGATAACTTCAGATTTAGTCGCATTTAGCTGGAGGTGATTTTGATCTAACCAGCACTTCACCTCCTCAAGACATAACAATGAAGATGAGAGAGAAGTTGATCCTCCAGATCTAATAGATCTAAATATTTATTGATTTACAATGTCGCAAGATCCCATAAACCAAAGCAACATTCTATATCTTTTTCACAGAGATACATTTTATGACTACAGTGACCTCGGAATAAGAATGAACGAGACTAATATTATCGTAGATGCCATTCTTTTTATGATGTAACAAGTACACCGGGTGTTAAGTGTTCCCGGTTCTGGCTGACCTAATTAATGCAGCCTAGCAATCCTTTAACAGATTTGAATATTAGAAATGTGATCGTGTATTATGTGTATTCCAGGTTAAAGAGATGGGTCTTTAATCTAGATTTAAACTGACAGAGTGCGTTTGTCCCCCAAACAATGCTAAGTAAATTGTTCCAGAGTTTGGGCCCCAACAGGAAAATGATCTGCTGTCCGCAGGTGATTTTGATATTCTAGGTATTATCAAATGGCCAGAGTTTTGAGATCGCAGCGGACATTAAGGGCTATAAAATTCAGGGCTTTATAAGTAATTAGTACGATTTTAAAATCTTTACAATCTTTAATAGGGAGCCAGTGTTGACAGGCTAATATGGTCAGACTTCCTGGTTCTGGTAAGAACTCTAGCTGCTGCATTTTGGACCAGCTGGAGTTTGTTTATTGAGCGTGCAGAAAAACCACCCAATAAAGCATTACAATAATCTGAGGTCATGGACGCATGAATTAATGTTTCTGCATTTGCAATTGAGAGCATAGGTCATAATTTAGATATATTTTGAGATGGAAAAATGTGGTTTGCAAATGCTAGGTTCTTTTGGCCTTTCTTTCCATAAAAGAATGCTTACAAATAAAAAGTATTATAATTTCTACAGAAATATTAAGCAATGATATCTGACGAATCGTATGACAATGAAGACTAGAGAAAATGGGTGCAGAAAATTCATATTTGTATCAGAGAAATAAATAACTTATATCTATCTATCTATCTATCTATCTATCTATCTATCTATCTATCTATCTATCTATCTATCTATCTATCTATCTATCTATCTATCTATCTATCTATCTATCTATCTCTCTCTCTCTCTCTATATATATATATATATATATATATACATACAATATATATATATATATATATATATATATATATATATATATATATTTTTAAATTGGAAATAGTTATTTAAATTTGTTTCAAAAACATTAAAAAATCTTACTCAAAGAAAGTCCGAATGTGAGGATCAAAGGAAAATGCTCCCTCATATTTGCATCTCTCTTGTCTGGTGACATGCTAAGCATATATATCCTAGTGACAGCTGTTCAGTTAGTCAAAACATTTGCTGATATTGCCTTTATCTAGGCAGTCTGGAACTTCGCTTTACAGGTAAAGAACTTGTGCTGTTGTTGTTTTTTCTTGCTTTTTTTTTTAGTATTTCACATTGCAATCTTATGTAAATAAGTAACTAGGCACTGTTTTTTTTTTCAACCCAGGCTATGGAAACGCATGCTTACAAAATGGTATTATGTTGCTTCTTGCACGTTTGGCAATACTCTAAAAGTGAAATGTCCAGTGAGTGCTGCTAAAGCACATTCAGCTTTATTAGAGACAGATGAATGTGAAACTACTGACATTTTATCACGCTAGTAATTGTATGTAAAACGCAGGAATTCACACTTAATGTCCTGTGAGTGTCGCTAAAATGTAATTCTATATCACAAACATGCAGTGGTGTATAAAGTCCCTGAATGCCATACTCAAGTAAAAGTACAGATATCTTACCAGAAAATTACTTGTGATATTTATTGTACTTAAGTATGAAAAGTATTAAAAGTAAAAGTACAAGTAAATGCAAAATGGAAAAGAAGCAAATATATTGTATATATATAGAAATTGTGGGTAGAAGCATGCAATTCCAATAAATGGCAAGTTGCTTTTGGCTGGCTGTCATATTGTTTTCTTAATTACATGTTCTGGAGAGCTTATACCAATTTCTGTTTTCTTCTCTTTTAAAGCGAAGAGAGATACACTGAGAAGATGGCTGGATTTGAGAACTCTTCCATTCCAAATCTGAATTCACATCTCAACATTACATCACTTAAACACTTTCAAGTGGATATTTTCGGGATTTGTGTGTTCTCTTTCAGTATCCTGTTTGGGCCTCTCACACACGTCTATGTTCTGTGGCTTATTGTGACAGGAAAAGGAATAGCATTAGAGTTTCTAAACTTTAACCTTTCTGTTTGTGAGATTATTATTTGTGTGAATAATTTTAACTTTTTTCTGGCAAAAATATTTCCAGAAGTCTATCAATATATAGTATTTACAGCAGGATTTTCCATCAGTGGTCGTCCTCTGTTTCAGTGTCTGATCAGTGTTGAGTGTTACCTGGCAGTGCTTCATCCTGTAACCTTTCTGAAGTACAAACCTCTCAGATATAAATTATTCTGTTCTGCTGCTGTGTGGTTTACGGCTCTCAGCTCCTGTTTGTTTAGTATGTTTACTGCACTCAAACATGTGTATGTTTATATGTGTTGTTTTCTGCTTCAGTTTTTACTCTTACTTTTTGTAAACCTCTTCTGCTGTGTGTCTGTTATCTGGGCTCTGAAGAAACCTGGACCAGGAGAGAGAGGGAAAGAGAGAATGGATGAAAACCACATGAAGAGAAGAGCATTTTATCTCATTCTAATAACTATTGTGACCATGGTGACCATGTTTGTGCCTGTGATTTTTAGTGCATTTTTATATTTAATTTTATCACAAGAGGTTCCAATAGTTACATCCCTCAGCTTTTTATTTTTCAATCTGGCTGGTTTTGTGCAGCCTGTTCTGTATCTCCACTGAGTTAGAAAACTACCATTCCTTTGTTGGAGTTGAAGCTTCTTAAGTAATTGTAATATCAGAGTATGTTGTTTTATTTACACAGGTGTTCTCAGTAGTACTTATTAAATCTAGCAAGATTGTCACAATTTTTTAAACATTTTGTCTTGGATTTACTTTCACTTACAAATTGATATTAAATGTAACAAGTAATTACAAAGTAAAATAATTTAATGTGAATTTTTGAAGTAGAAAAATGGTATATTCTTGTAAATCATGCTAAATAATCTTTATTCTTTTTCTTTACAGTTTAGATCTGTCTGTTTGTGAGATCATTTTCTCTCTGTATTCACTGATTTTTGTACAGAGGATAATGTTTCTAAGTCTCCAAAACCAAGTGTTTTCGGCTATACTAAAGTTTTTAAAAGGAGACATTTTTACCATCCGTCCTCTGTTTCAGTGTCTGATGTGTGTTGAGTGTTACCTGGCAGTGCTTCATCCTGTAACCTTTCTGAAGTACAAACCTCTCAGATATAGAGTGATCTGCTGCACTGCTGTGCTCTCTGGATAAGGGGTCTTGTATCCTGTGTGCTCAACACTGTAGTGTCATATGATGCTTTTATATGGATTTCATTTCTGCAGTTTCTCCTCTCTCTCTGCATCCAGTTGTTTTGTCTTGTGGCAGTTCTCAGAGCTCTGAAGCAGTCAGGACCAGGACAGAGAAAGAGAGAGGAGGAAAGCCACATTTTATATTTTTCTAATAATGAGCATGACTGCGCTTTTTCATAAAGAAAACAAAGTCAAATTCGTAACTGATGTGGAGAATTCATGACAACAGAATGTCAGGAGGCCAGTTTAAACAAATCTTTCTGAGATAAACAGAGGAGACTGGGGCTAGTTATCACATTTGAAAAATCCCAGTTGCTTAATGCGTGTTACTACTATTTATTAACAAGTTGATTTCAAACACCAAGTTGTGTCCTCCAAACTAATTTCAGTATGATCATATTTTCTGCTATATAACAAATGATCACAGTGTCATTCAGATACAAGTTTATGTAAATTCAAACTGAAAGGTTTAATTTTGTTCTTAAAATGAGAGTTGGGTCAAATTGCTAAACTTGGTTGTATATGCTTAAATGTTATTAGGTTATATATATATTTGTATATGTAAGTTCAAATTCTTAAATTGTTTCCATTGTATTAAGTCTTTATTGATTATGTTTGCACAATATAGATGATAATTCCTTTGAATGGAGTGACTTCCCAAACACATAAACACTCAAAGCTTTATCTATTGGCTATAGTCAATATGTAGTAATTGAATGAATTGAATTGTTGGCATGCCTGTAAATATGTCTTAAAATTAAAATGTTCCAGGTGCATTCTTGGATTCAAATGTTTATCCTGACACATACTATTTGCATCTCAGGTGTGTTATGTGACAAGTGCACTCTGGACATCCACCTGTGGGCTCATACTGGTAGAAAACACATTTTTAAAATTTAACATCTTTTTTTTCTGCACTGTTTAGACTATGAAACAGGTGTACTGATTTATCCTGAAATTGATTTAGATGATGATTGAAGTTTTATTTTTTGATATAGACAAAGAAAAAACACTTTTCATATATTTGCCATTTATTATCTAAGTATTCTATGGTTTTCTTAAGACAGAATATTTAAGAATATTTTTCATACAACGTGTCTTTATTGGCGAAAGATGGGACAGCCGTTCTCACAAAATTTTATTTTATTTTTTTTTAAACTATTTTTTGAGGCAGAGGTGGTGATTGCAAATAAAATGTACACGGCTCAGCTGAGCAAGTGCTGAGATGCATATGGCACATGCACACTTGATTGTAGACCCTTCCCTTCCATTTTTTTTTTTTTTTTTTTTTTTTTTTTTTTGTGCTTAGTATTTTCTTTGTCCACTTTTGCTCTATATTGTCGGTGTAAAACAAGATGATCATGTTGTCAAGTGTGATTTGAGAATGTTCCAAAAATCATCTTTTGCTTCAACAGAAACAAGAAAATTAATTTTTATATAAATCAGAAAAGCTGGTGTGTTGAATTAGAGGCAGATTATTAAGTCCAGTGTTCCGTATTGAGGAACAGAGAAAATGTCATCTGACTTTTTAATCAATTTCTGTACATTTGCATGCAGGGCTGAATGACAATGTGTTGAGTACATATTGAGTACATATGAGATATAAATGAACGTGTGTGTACAACAGAGATAGTACTTCACAATACTGTGCTTCCCTACAGGAATATTTACAAGCTGATGTTTTCTTAGTAATATTTTTTCACATTTAAGAAGTTAAAATGTAAGAAGTCACAGTCTGCGTAACCTGATTTCTGGAGAACGGTTGGAAATTGGCTTGTCAAGGTAATAAAATCCTCTTAAAACGCTTTTATATTAAAGTGTTTTTTAATTTTACATTGAAATATTAAATTGTGAAACAAATGACGTGTTCAATTGATTTATCTTCAGTCATATTAAATATTACAAATCTAAAAGAATATGGTCCCATTTTTACAAGCTATAAATGTTGTAATTTTCGCAGTTTGTAGGCCTGTTACCATTGTTTTGGTATAAAACACAACACAAAAAAATACAATAATCCCCACAAAATAATAAGCATGTGAGTGTGTGTGTGAAAAATACATATTAATGAACATTTCTACACAGAAACTACCTAAAAGACTTTGTATTTAGAGAGAAGTACAGCCATGAACTGCTCTTCTGAGGATCCGAGATGTGCGGTGTTCCCATCAACAAACCTCACAGCATATGGAAACGCACCAATGAATGCTCTCACGGTTTGTGTGTTGACCTTTAGTTTTCTGTTTGGTCTTCCTACAAACTGCTATGTTATATGGCTCATCATCACAGGAAACGGAGTTGCATCAGAGTTCTTCATCCTCAATATCTCTGTTTGTGAGATAATTTTCTCTGTGTTCGCTTTGCTTAATTTGATTAGTTCAGTTAAACAAAGTCTGCATGAATCAGTGCTCTTGCTTGTACTGAGGTTTTTAACAGGAAAAATCATCACCACCCGTCCTCTGTTTCAGTGTCTGATGTGTGTTGAGTGTTACCTGGCAGTGCTTCATCCTGTAACCTTTCTGAAGTACAAACCTCTCAGATATAGAGTGTTCTGCTGCACTGTGGCCTGGATAATAGGTCTTGGATTCTGCTTTTTCTGCCTGTTCATTTTACCATCATCACCAAAGCTGTTTATGTGGATTTCATTCCTGCAGTTTCTCCTCTTCCTCTTCATCCAGTTGTTTTGTCTTGTGGCTGTTCTCAGAGCTCTGAAGCAGTCAGGACCAGGACAGAGAGGGAGAGAGAGAGGGAAGGAAAATCTAATAAAGAGAAGAGCATTTAAGATAATTGTAATATTGACTGTGACTATGTTAATCATAGTTGTTCCTTTTGCTATCTCAAGATTCCTCTATATTCTGCTACAAAAAGAAGTTGAAGAAGTGAGCTTGGTTAGCTTGTATTGTTTTGTGCTGGGTGGTTTGGTACCTGCTCTTCTTTATCTCTGGCGAATTGGGAAACTGCCTTTCTTCAAACCTCCGTAACACATCTCACTATTGAAAACATTTAAGTATTGTCAGCATGTTCCCATCTGCAATTTTGTTGTTTTATGGTTTTTTTTGTGTTTAATAATTGTTTTACTGATTAAATTAACCCCCCCATAAATAAATAAATAAATAAATAAGCTGTTCTTGAGCTAGATTTCAAAGATCAGATATCTATTTTCTGCATGCAGTAATGATGTACACATAGTGAAAATGTTGTATTTGTGTCTATAAAAATTTACAAAAAAGGGAAAGTGTGATAATATACAAAATCTGTGCCATACACCATTTTAGTTTATGTATTATCAATGATGTGTATGTTTTTAAAATAAAAGCATTTATCATTTATCATAAAGTCAGTGTTATCAGTGTCACCAGTTTCTATGTCAGATTTTTCAGACAACTTTGTACAAGTTTTGCAGGGGTTTTCTTAAATCTGCCACAGCAGACACTGGATTTGATTACCAATAGCATTTTAAAATGTCCGTCTTCTTTGATCCTGTTTGTCTCCATCAAAACACACAATATGAATCTCTAATGGAGCTTTTATTTTCAAGTCAATATTTAGTGAATTAACAAGCAAACAATTGTTAACATGTGTTTTACATTTAAGTTTCTTTACATGCATATAAATCAACTAAAATTAACATGCTTTATTTTCTATGTAAAAAGAACATCTTCAATGCAAATGTTTTAAATGTTTACTCACACAGCTATCTGAAATATTGGCATCTCAGTTGAAAACAGCTGTGAAGTCAGTCAGTCAGTCAAAAAACACATGTAAATACACCAAGAGAGACTAGGCATTCACTGACAATTAGTCATTTAGATGACAAACTAATATGATTTTTTTCTTCTTCAGTGCCAAGGTTATCAGGATTGGTATAACATATGTAATAATTCATCCTAAAATCAGTGTATCTTTATCTAAGAATTTAGGTAGCCTAAACTTGCATTTGTTTCTATATACTATGCCAGGGTGTTTCAGTTTTTCTTAAAAACACTATATTCAGGCACTCCTGTGTATTAGATTGATGATGTTACTCCCTTGACTTTTTAGCCCCATAAAACCTGTTACTTCGAAGCTCCTTTCCCGAGTCCCACTTCGTCCTGCGCACAGTTGGGTGGGAACGCCTTTCAAAGTATCCACCTTGGAAAAAGAAATTAACGTGGAAGTAAGCCATTTTCTGTCAAAGTGCGAGACTTCTGGTTCATTAGCCACTGTAGGGAAATAATGAGAAGAATAACAAAGTGTAGTAAAATGGTTTGCACTACAGTAATCTGTTCATAATTAATATAATACATTAAAATGATATAGTAATCCACACCAGTTTGAAATATATAACAGATTTGTTAATCTCTGTTAATTTGTTATCTATTCCTAAAGATCACAGTTCCATATTTTCAAGCTTTTATGGCACAGACAAGCAAAGAGAGAATGAACTCCACTACTCCTTCCACTGAGCTAATAGTCTATCTGTAAATGTGTGTGTTCACTTCATTGTTTGGTCTTCTTACACACTCCTATGTGATCTGACTCATTATCACAGGAACTGGAGCTGAGAGAGAGAGAGAGAGAGAGAGAGAGGAAAACTCTCCTGTCTCTGTTTGCCATGATATTTTAATCTATGATATTTTAGTAGATTAATATAGATGTGGCTTTTGTGTTTTTGCAGTGTATAATGTGTGCCAGAAAATATTAGTGTGACTCTCTGTCATTTGCTGATTATTTAGAGAGCTACACAACCACAAACTGACTTATAGCTTTGCATTTGATTGTAATTTTTCCATAAAGATTGTTTATTCTGTGTGTTTATCAAATGTGTCTCATCCATTGCCTGTCTCATCCATTCATAGACTTCAATTGGTCCAAAACGCAGTTGCCCGTCTGCTCACAGGCAGTTGCAATTGGTACTACTACCACATCATGCATATTTGAAGTTCTCTGCACTGGCTACCTATTCATTATCTCAAAGAATTCACTTTTTTATTTTTACTTATATAAAACGGTAAACAATCTCGCTCATCAATAACTTTGAGAGTTGATTATTAAATACAACCCTGTCCCGGTACCCAGATCTAGACTGCAATGCAGGGGCGATAGAGTTTTTGCAGTAGCTCGACCAAAGTTGTGGAACAAACTGCCATAATAAGAACAACAAACACTGTGTCTGAGTTTTAAAGTCATTTAAAGTCTATTTGTATTCCTGTGCTTTCAACATTTTGTAAATGTCTATTTTAATTTGGGTGATGGACTTACGCAATTTTGTACAGCACTTTGGTCAGGCAAGGGGGTTTTAAATGTGCTTTATAAATAAATTAAAATTGAAACTTGAATTTGAAATATGGTTAATTTAAGTGGTTGATACAGTTTAAAGATTGTTTATCCACTAAAACACATCATCAATGACTCAGTGTCACCTTTTCCATATTAATGGTTGCCACAGAGGTTATTGCAAAAACTTGACATCCTATCATAACATAGATGTTTTAAGTATTGTTTTATTCTGTCATTTTTAAACACTCTGTTTTACAATTTAACACTATTTAAAATTTGCATTCCAGGTGTTGAATGAGTGACACCTGTGCTGGTTTAGGAGGATTGAACATCAATTTTCGCGGTTTTATATATATATATATATATATATATATATATATATATATATATATATATATATATATATATATATATATTCTCCATACAAATTTAATTTCCATTTAACACATACCAGCAAATATACTCCTTGAATACAGTTTAAGTTACTTTGGATAAGAAATAAATTGGAAAAGCTTTCAAATAAAATGTAATGTGCAGTATAACAACAACCCCAGTGTCAGTTTTTTATATATTAAATATTTACTCGTCTAATATTCTTGGGACAGCTGTGAAGTCAGTCTACAAAACAAAGTACAGAGAATTAGACCTATATAAATTCAGAAAGACTGGACAAACACTCTTCAGGTGATAAACTTCTTTTTGATTTGATTTCTTGTTTTTATCCCCAGTAAGTATTAATATCTGATAATGGTAGTATTTGAATACTTTATCTATTGAAAAGTTTAATGGTTTAGCTATTGAGATTTATTTATTTATTTATTTATTTTTATTTATTTATTTTTTTCACAGAACCCATTGATTAAATGCTATTGAATAAAATTCTAAAGTCATTTTGAAAAGTTGTGATCGGGTTTGAACAGGAAATGTTGTAAAATATTAGGCATGTGGATGTACTGAATTGTAATTTTTTCTTACGCTCTGGAATACTGATCGCTCAGTATTGTCGTCTAATGATCAGATATTTATTAATAATTACTATCACCCATAGTTTTCCAGTATTTCAGACTGTAGACCACTCATCCAGTTGAGCTAACCCAAAACGGGATGGCATTCATGTCTCTTGGTTCTCTTTGTCTTGTTTTAAACAAACATAATTTACACCATCTTGCTTCCGCCTTGACTTTACTGTATTCTTTTACTGGATTACTGTAATATTGCTGCAGTGTTCGTTAATTTGTACATTGTGATGGTATATTTTTTTTTTTCTACAGTGGAAGCCTTAAGAACATATAGCCTACAGGTTAACTTGTGAGCTGCTGAATTAAGAAGTCAAACACAGAGGAGATGAGTAACCCTACAGTGAACTTCCTCTTACCTGAAGCATCTACAAACTCCACAACTCAGTCTATTGGGATACTGGACAGTCTGAACATTTGTGCGTACAGCATAGGTTTTCTGTTTGGTCTTCCTTCACAGTTCTATGTTCTATGGCTCATCATCACAGGAACAGGAAATGGAGTTGCACCAGAGTTCTTCATCCTTAATCTCTCTGTTTGTGAGATTGGTATCTGTCTAAAATGTTTTGTATATACATTATCATATTGGTTTTTACATCTCTCAACACTGAAACTATTTTTTGTGGGACTTACCATCACTGGTCGTCCTCTGTTTCAGTGTTTGATGTGTGTTGAGCGTTACCTGGCAGTGGTTCATCCTGTAACCTTTCTGAAGTACAAACCTCTCAGATATAGAGTGATCTGCTGCACTGCTGCCTGGATAATTATTATTGGCTCCTGCTTGTGCTGTTTGTTTACTATGGTCTCACAAAACATTGTATATATATGGCTCTTGTCTATGCAGTTCCTCCTCTTCTTCTCCATTCAGTTGTTTTGTCTTGTGGCTGTTCTCAGAGCTCTGAAGCAGTCAGGACCAGGACAGAGAGGAAGACAGAGAGAGGAGGAACACAACATGAAGAGAAGAGTGTTTTATCTCATTCTAGTAACTACTGCAAGCATGGCTATCATATATGGCCCATATATAATCATAGGATTCTTTACAATTATGATAAATGAGTTCATGCATCCACTTTGGTTTATTGCTTTTATTTGTTATATACTGTCTGGTTTTGTGGACCCTGTTCTTTATCTGCACCGTACAGGAAAACTCTCCTGTCTCCGTTTGCCATAATATTTTCAACTGTCATTTTTAGGTAGATTAATATAGTTAATGTAGATATAGATTCAGCTTTTGTGTCTTTGCAGTTTAAAGTGGCTCAGAAAAAATTAGTTGGCTTATAGTTGTACATTTAAATGTTTTTGTTTTTTTTTGCATAAAGATTAAGTTTATTCTGTGTGTTTATCAGATATGGTTATTATAAGTGGGTGCCAGTTTATAGATTGTTTATCCACTAAAACACATCATCAATGTCCCAGTTTCACCTTTTCAATTTTAATAGGTGCCACAGAGATTATTGCAATAACTTGACATGTTATCATAAAACAGATGTTTAAGTATTATTTTCCTCTGTCATTTTTAAATGCACTGTTTTACAATTTGCATATCAGGTGTTGAATGAGTGCCACCTGTGCTTGTCTGTGATATTTTTTTAAAGACTTGGGTGTTCAATGTTGTTGTTTTTTTCTCTACAAATTTGATTTCCCGGAAACAAATACTCACAAATTTACACCTTGAATTGACTTTGTATAGAAAATACATGCGAAAAGCTTTAAAATAAAATGTAATGTAAAACAACCCAGCCAGTGTCATACAATAAGGGTCAGTTGATATATTTTTTGACATTTTTTTTTTTTTTGTATCTTAAATATTTACATATCTAATTCTGACAGCATGTGACGTGTAACAGATGAAATCATGCACATATATTCTTGTTACAGCTGTGAAGTCAGTCTACAAAACACAGCAGATGTATATACATCCAGAGAGACTGGACATTCACTCTTCAGGTGATGAACTTCTTAAAACTTATCTTTAAACTTATTTAAATTTCTACCCCCATTAATATGCAACAGTGACATTTTTTATCTAACAATGTTCAAGGTATTCAGGGCAAGTTTAATGCTTTATAGAGTAAAATAAAACTGATCTCTTTTATTTAATTGAAAATAAGTAACAATTTAATTGAAATTCACTCAACAGAAATAAGATATACAATGATAATTTGTATATAAATGTATAGCTATAATAAATATACATGTAGTAAGTAATATTGTACTACTTCCTGTTCAGAACCATATTTTGTAGATTTTATAGTTATGCGCTGTCTCATGTTTTCTCAGCAGTGCAGCCCTACGTTAAGAGAGCTGTTAATAACAATATTGTCTACTTTCTCTACCACTTAAAATATAGAAGCAATAACTTATATAGGCTTTTTGACTTTTAAGGAAGAGAGGACCAAAGATGCCATATACTATTACCACAATTGCAAAAATGCTATTCTGAATATACAGAACTATATTTAGCAGTCATTTAATAATGGTTATTTGTATTTGAAAAGGAATCTTTGTTGTATTATTTATTCATTTTTCATAATTCATTTATTCATTTCTACTTTTCTTTGTCCATAGATTGTGGTTACATAAGCTATTATGCTTTGTGAGCTGCAGAGAAGACAAACACAGAGGAGATGAATAACTCTACAGTGAACTTCACCTCACCTGGAACATCTACAAACTCCACAATTCAGTCCTGGGGGCTCATAGAGAATCTGGAAATCTTTGTGTACAGCATCAATTTGTTTACTTTTCCTACACACTGCTATGTTATATGGCTCATCATTGGAACAGGAAGTGGAGTCGCATTAGAGTTCTTCAACCTCAATCTCTCTGTTTGTGAGATTGGTATCTGTCTGAATAGTCTGTTCTTTATACTGTCAAGGTGGTTTTCATGTCTTGAAGTATTAGATCTGTTTTTAGCAGGATTTACGTTCACTGGCCGTCCTCTGTTTCAGTGTCTGATGTGTGTTGAGCGTTACCTGGCAGTGCTTCATCCTGTAACCTTTCTGAAGTACAAACCTCTCAGATATAGAGTGATCTGCTGCACTGTGGTCTGGATAAGCACTCTTGGGTCCTGTTTGGTCTGCATGTACAATTTAGCCTCAAAAAACAGTCATGCACATGCATGGTTCTTGACAGTGGAGCTTACACTGGTCATTTCCATCCAGTTGTTTTGTCTTGTGGCTGTTCTCAGAGCTCTGAAGCAGTCAGGACCAGGAGAGAAAGGGAGAAAAAGAGAGGTGGACAACCCCATGAAAAGAAGGGCACTTTTTCTTATTGTAATAACCACAGTGACCATGTTTATCCTATTTTTTCCATTTGTAATCATAGGATTATTTATCATTGTGACTGCTGATGCTTCTCCAACAGTCTGGTTCACTGGTGTGACTTGTTTTATTCTGGCTGGTTTTGTACAGCCTCTTCTTTATCTTAACCGCACTGGAAAACTCTCCTTTGTGCCTCATAAAATCTGCCATTGTGATATTGTACTAGATTAAGTCAATGAGTTGTAGTAAATTATTGATTATCATAAATATGCAATTGTAATATTTAACTTACTTCTGTTACTAAATATTACTTATTGATAACTTTTGTTACTGTAATTAAATGTATTACATGTAGGATAGGCCGGTTTTGTCAGTGACCCAGTGTCACCTTTCCTTTATAGAAGCTTTCCAGTGAGATTATTGTATTAATGACATTCTATCATAACATAGATGATTAAAGAGTTTTTTTTTCTCTCTCTCTCTTATTTTTAAATGCTTGGTATTGTGCTGTTGGCGTCAGAAATATAGACAATTTTAAAAAAAATCTTTATTCCATTTGATTTTTGGACTGTATAAAAAATAACATAAATTTGTCTCAGTTAAGTCTCTTTTTTTGTTTGTTTGTTAAGGTCATTTGATAAATGTGTAAAAAACTATTTTAAAGTCAGATAAACTTGGTAAAATCTTAGACAGTAAATTCTGTTTTTGTGACTGGATTCCGTGATTCCGTCCACGTATTCGACATCGTGGAAATCATATGGCCCTATACTCTATTTGCTTTTGAGGCGACGTGTTGCTCGCATTCAGTTTAGGCAAGCTGGCAACTATGGCAGTGGGTGGGGCATATGGTGAGACGATGACTATTTGTTGATGTCTTGCTCTGGAGGCAGTGTTTATGCAAATGCCCTTGTTATGTCACATGCCACCTCAGATCCAAAAGAGCTCTTTTTGGAGCTTCATTAAATAAACGCTTTGCTTATTATGAGGAAGATGTTTTAAGATATGAAACTTGCAGGATGCTTTAATGGCACAAAGACCTTTTATATGCCAAAAGATCAAGGCAAATTTGATTTCTCATGTCATGACCAATTTAAATGTTTCCTTTGCATAATGTTCATTATAAGGGACAAGAAAACTAGTTCAAATGACATTTTGGAATTTTGAATGATGTTAGGAAATGTTAGTATGAATGAGTTTAAATTCTATTTAGATTTGTTCATTGCGTTTACACATCAGTGTCACATGTTGGTCCTGATGGCTTTCCATAAAGTGCCTGCATGCCATTAAATGTTTGTTTGTTTCGGAGTGCTGACATTTTTCTTTTCATAATCTGGTGGTTCCAGGGTTTACTCAGATATATGATAGCCTTTTTGAATATTTTTAATTTACTTTCAATATTTGCACATGTATGTGTTTCATGTGACATGAATGATGGAGTCATGCATATATTCTTGTGACAGCTGTGAATTCAGTCTACAAAACACAGCACAGAGATTTATATACTTCCAGAGAGACCTCGACATTCAATATTGTAACTAATTCCTCTTAGATTTTCTGTATGAATGTAGATTATAAAATTATTGGAATCTCAATATTTGAGAGTTCTGGTGATTTGTATTGGAATGCATTGAAATGTTAACTTCAAATCTTACGTTTTTTTTTTTTTTTTTTTTTTTTTTTTACTCGTTTGACTCAAGCTGAATTATAACATTTTCCCGCATTAATAAATTATATAAAATTAAATAAACAGCATGTTGAGTACAGATGAGGAAAACATTTATAATTCTGTTTAAGGAATTGTTCACTCAAAAATCAAAATTCTGTCATCATATTCTTCTGTGGAACAAAAAAAAATAAATAATTAAAAATATTTTGAGGAATGTTGAGAATGTTGAGTTTTGAGGATGTGCAGTCTACCAATTACTTTAGAGTGGCAGATCAGGAGCAACAGAGCAATTTTAAAATCATGTTAGTCAGTGTCAGTCCATTCAAATGTTTAGTAAGATGTATGACATATATGTGATATATATATAGGCAGATGAAGTCACGCACATATGCTTGTGCCAGTCATGAAGTCAGTCTACAAAACATCACAGATTTATACACATCCAGAGTGACTGAACATTGACTCTTCAGGTGATAAAACTCTTCTTATAAACTATTTTATCTAAGAATATAGACTGTATAAGTAAACTATATATTACTTTAAAGTCTTTTATTTGAGCATTTTGGTAAAGTGGATTTAAACTGTGGCTTTATCATATTATGTATTTTAATTTTACCATCAAATCCAACATCTTTGACTTTGTTTCACACAGTCTGAATTATGTGAAGTTTGTTATTATAATGATGAAAAGACAGGTATAATAGCACCCGTTCCAAAGAATGGCCCATCGTGTATTACAACTTCATTTTACTTATTTTGAACATTCTGTGTAAACCTGAGATTGTGTGTTTTTCAGAGATACTTATCATGTAGCATTTTACATCTTGCATGGTGCACTTGAAAGGAATGTGTCCCATTTAACTAGACTGTTCTGTCAAAATGGGACAGCAGCTAAATAGCCTCTTGATGAAATCAGATGCTTTGCAAATCTCAGCACTTTTCAAACAGATCACAAAGATATCTTTCACAATAATTTACTTTATGATGTTGTTTTGTTTCTATTAAACATTGATCTGATCCTTTTTGGATCCAGAAATTAATGCACCCAGCATTTCCATGAGACTTGAAGTTGTTACACAAATTATATCGTATTACATATTTTCCTGAAACTATATTCATAGAAATACATCATTTAAGAGCATGGAAAATAATAATAATAATAATAATAATAATAAAGTAAATATTACATAAGAAAACATGCTGTAAAACCTTTCATAACAGCTTTGAAACATTAAGATTTAGGTTAATGTACATTGTTTTTTTTTCATAGAAGATTTTCTGTCAGATTTTGCTGAGATACCAACAAGGAGGAGATGAACTGTACAGTGAACACCCTACCTGAAACATCTACATTCTCAACTCACACCGGGCCACTGAAAATTTTGGATTTATTTCTGCACAGCTTCAATTTCTTGTTTGGTTTTCCTACACATGGCTATGTTATATGGCTCATCGTCACAGGAGCAGGAAGTGGAGTCGCATCCGAGTTCTTCATCCTCAATCTGTCTGTTTGTGATACAGTCAATAGTCTGAACATTTTTCTCTATGTACTTGATTACTGGTTTTTAAGTCTCAAGATATTCAAATATTTAACATTAGGGCTAGGCATCACTGGTCGTCCTCTGTTTCAGTGTCTGATCTGTGCTGAGTGTTACCTGGCAGTGGTTCATCCTGTAACTTTTCTGAAGTACAAACCTCTCAGATATAGAGTGATCTGCTGCACTGTGGCTTGGACAATAATTCTTGGCTCCTGTTTGGTCTGCTTGTTTACTATAGTCTCATGTAACTTTTATGTTTATGTATGCTGCTTCACACTGCAGTTCCTCCTCTTCTTCCACATCCAGATGTTTTGTCTCGTGGCTGTTCTCAGAGCTCTGAAGCAGTCAGGACCAGGAGAGAGAAAGAAAGAGAGAGAGGAGGAAAACCACATGAAGAGAAGAGCGTTTTATCTGATTCTCATAAATACTGTGAGCATGGCTATTATATATCTGCCATTTACTATCTCAGGATTGTATTTCATTCTTACTCAACGTTTTTTTCAGGAACCTTTTAGTTTTGGTTTTTTTTGTTATGTAATGGCTGGTTTTGTTCAGCCTGTTCTTTATCTGAAGCGAGTTGGACAACTCTCTGTTTTCAAGAAAGCATTCAGTTGTTAAGTTTTTAGAAGGTAAATTACTACAACTTTTTATTTTTACTAACAACATTTATGTCTCCAAAAGATTACTTTTATTCTGATAACAGTATGTTTGTCAGATATGGTTATTATAAGTGGTTGCTGTAGTTTATGGATTTTTTATCCAATGAAAGCTTCATCAATAATCCAGTGTAACTTTTTTATATTGAGGATTGCCACTGTGATTGTGACAAATGTGGCAAAGAGATTTATACACACCCTGTGATAAACAACTCTTATAAAGGTAATATTTTCTGCAAGTGGTTATAAGAGTAAATACTTGGCTGTTTTATTAATAGAATATCAGACAAAACTTTCGATGCAAACGTATATACATTTGACAAATGTTTATACATTTGCATAGCAGGTGTTAAATGTGTTGCACCTGTGCAGGCGGGTTTTAGATTTATAAAAGCTGTTTAAGATGACTTGCTTTTTTAGCCTTCAGCAAACTAAGGTTATTGTATATATTGAAAGTTATATTTTAGCCTATTAAAGACAAGGGTCAGTTGATAAATATTTAAATGTTGCTTTGTGAACAAATGTCACATCATGATAAGTATCATTGTATGTTATCAGATGAAATTACAAAAACATAAAATATGGAAAACTGTTTTAGAGCACAATTTAATTGTATGGGTATGGGACTATTAATTACAAAATCAAATCAACATTTTCTTCGTCTCTTGTCTGCATTTATTCCTAGCATTAATTCACATAAGATGATGAAAAATTATAGTTTTAAGGTAAATAAAATATTGTAGCCTTTAAGCGTTTAAAAATTAGCCACTTGTTACATTGTTTGTGGCACATTTAGCTGAAGTTCCAACGTGAAATGTTAATTTATTAATTTATTAATTTATTAATTTATTTATTTATTTATTTATTTATTTATTTATTTATTTATTTATTTATTTATTATTCATGTCTTCATTCATTCAACCATTTTTTTTATTTTATTTAACAATTTAACTTTTTTTTTCTTTTCACTTCAAACCAGGTTGCAGCTAAATGCATTTTTTTTTCTGTTTATAAAGGTAATGTCTTTTCCCTAAATATTTGCATATATTATGTTTATATCAGATGAGGCCGTGCACATATAGTCTAATGATAGCTTCAAAGTCAGTCTACAAACACAGCACTGAGATTTATACATCCAAAGAACCTGGACATTCACTCTTCAGGTGATAAACGTTTCTTGATCAATAATATACAGCTTATGTTGTGATTGTTAGATATTGTAGGTTTATGAGCATGATGGTTTAACCTGTAAATAAACAGGGTGGATATCTACTTATTTTGTCTAACAGATCTGAAAATATTTCAAATTGTAAAAGCCATTTAAGGGAAATATAACTAATTGTAATGTCTATGTAAAATGTGAAATTATAACACTGATTAATTTGAATGAACAGAATCACTTTATATTCTTACACTATTTAATATTGGACTGTTTTTGTTTTTTGGTTATTTAGGTGTTGACCTGCAGTATTAGATATTTTAAATTGAAAAATTAAAATTTATGGAAATTTAATTAAAAATTAATTTTGTATGGAATTACATACTGTTTAAAAACCTTTACATTTAATGGATGAAAGAAAAACATTTGTTAAACTCTTACTGTTAAACTTAGTTGCCATATTTTCCTATATTTCTTGAGTTTGTGAGCTGAGAAGACAAACACAGAGATGAGTAACTCTACAGTGAACTTCACCTCAAGTTATTCTACAAACTCCACAACTCAATCCTTTGGACCACTGGATATTTGTCTGCTTAGCATCAGTTTGCTAGTTGGTCTTCCTACACACTTCTGTATTATATGGCTTATCATCACAGGAACAGAAAGTGGAGTTGCATCAGCATTCTTCAACCTAAATCTCTCAGTTTGTGAGATTGGTAACTGTCTATTTTGTTTTTTTGATGCATTGACAATTTCTTTTTCTCGTCTCAAAATAGTATCAAATTTATTAGAAGGTCTAAGCATCACTGGGCGTCCTCTGTTTCAGTGTCTGATCAGTGTGGAGTGTTACCTGGCAGTGGTTCATCCTGTAAGCTTTCTGAAGTACAAACCTCTCAGATATAGAGTGATCTGCTGCACTGCTGCCTGGATTATAACTCTTGGATCCTGTTTTATCTCCATGTTAATTTTAATGTTGCACAACACTACAGCACATACATGGTTTTCTGTACTGCAATTTCTACTCTTCTTCTTTATCCAGTTGTTTTGTCTTGTGGCTGTTCTCAGAGCTCTGAAGCAGTCAGGACCAGGAGAGAGAAAGAAAGAGGAGGAAAGCCACATAAAAAGAAAAGCGTTTTATCTCATTCTAATAAGTACTATCGCCATTACTTTTATATATGTGCCATATATAATCATAGGATTCTGTTTTGTTTTGACTCAGCAGTTGATGAAGGAACTCTACTCTTTTAGTTATGTTTGTTATGTACTGGCTGGTTTTGTTCAGCCTGTTCTTTATCTACAACGGGCTGGAAAACTGCCTTGCCTCTGATCCTCATAAAACAAGTTATATACACTCAGTGAAATTATTATTTTTTAAGTAAATGAGGTATTGTAAGCGTTCAACATACACTTTTTTTTCTGATCCCGTTTACTCAGACAAGACTGTCCACTTTTTTTTTCCAAATTAATCTTTTACCTTTAGTATTTGCTGGTGTTTTATGTGAGGTGTAGCAGATTGTTACAGCTGTGAAGTCAGTATACAAAACACAGCATTGAGATTTACATACATACAGAGAGACTGGACATTCACTCTTCAGGTGATGAATTTTAGATTAATTTTCTTGTTGTGATTATTGGCTAAAGTCTATAAGTATGTAAGATGGTTTAAGTTTTAAATCTACTAGAATTTTAATTTGTTGTAACAATGTCAAAGGCAGTTAAGGGAAACATAACAGAACTGAATAGAATTTTAAGTACTTTATTTGAGAGCCATTTTCATGTTCTGAATTAATTTAATATTGGATTGCATATTTATGTTTTTTTGGGGGACTTATTAAAATGACCTGCCAGTAAATGTTAAATATTTAATATTGCAATGTTCCTATAATTCAGAATTTCACACAGTGTGAAAATCTAAGTTATTATTATTTTTTTTTTTGGTTCAACATTGGTTGGTTTAATACAGTCTACATTTTCTGTTCTTGTTTCCTACTGATCACAACTGCACACACGTGTGCAATTATGACTCATCGTAATTGGAATTAAGATATCTACAATGTGATTATGACTAGTCATAATATGCATTGAAGATATCTACAATGTAATTTTGACTAGTCATAATACACATTCCAGATATCTACAGTGCTATTATGACTAGTCATAATCTTCTATTGTCTTCCATTGAAAAATATTTTCGGATATCTTCAATTGAGTTTTAGTCGTAATTCCAATTCAAGATATCTTTAAATATGAATTGCCTAGCCAAAATTCTAATTAGAGATATCTCAAATTACAATTTGACTAGTGATGATATATATAATTTTGTAAGTTAGCTATCATTTAGTGTTTTTTTGTTTGGAAAGATTCTCCACCTCAGTTATTTATGACTAAAATCCTTGACTGTTTCATGCTACTTTTAGATTAGCTCTGTTCTGTGTTTATTTCATTGGACTTAAAAGACAACATTGCAGGTTAAAGTGTGGATGAACTTTATTTTGAACGATGTAAGAACTTGTTCCTTTGTTCACTTCATTTTACCACAGATACATTAAATATCGCATGCGATTTGTAATTTTCCAGCTTATTTTTTCCAATAAATTGCTTTATTGCTAAAGAAGCAATGACAGTTTTGCATTAATGCAAATTAAGTGTTGTGTTCAACATGTAATTTCCTACTCGAAATGCTTAGTATTTTTTCTGTTCCTGTGTTTACCCATAAGGCGATCCATCTTTTTCAAGTTCATGTTTATTATAATATTGTCATATCTGGTTCATGCATATATTTTCTTGTGGCAATTGTGAAGTCAAAATCTCACACTACATTGTATATCTGTGGTTCTTTGTCATTCTAAATCAACAAAATATTAAGATTTTATTTATTTATTTATTTATTTATTTATTTATTTATTTATTTATTTGTTTGTTTGTTTTTGCACTGGCAGGTTTTGTTCAGCCTGTACTTTATCTACACTCGACACTCGAATTGTCAGTTGATAAATGTTACTCAAATGTTGCTTTGTAAATAATTTTAAATACGTCAGAATAAACCACCCATATCAATTACATAAATGAATAAATAAATGAATGAATGAATGAATGAATGAATGAATGAATGAATGAATGAATGAATAAATAAATAAATAAATAAATAATAAAATGGCATATGGTAAATGTGTTGTAGCTGTGCTGGCCAGAGTGATTATGAAGGTTGTTTAAGAAGACTTATGTTTTTTGCCTGTCAAACTGGGATTATATAACTTTTTTTTGCAGTCTTATCGAAATTAATGGTCAGCCAAAAATTATTCAATTAATATGAGATAAAATATGAACACTCAGATTTTGCATTATTTTCCAAAGAGAGGTATTTTCCATGATGTAATGAAGCCACAAAGGTTTCTTAGTCTTAGTTTTCTGTGCAACATAACCCACACAGTGGTCAAAAATGTGGGATAATAAAGTGTTAATTGTTGTATGTGTTGTATGCAGTCAACATGCAGTTTTTTTTTCTTTTTACTCATTAGGCTATCAATCTTTTTGAAATTCATAATTACTTGTAATATTTTAATATCTGGTCATTATATATGCATCTGGTTCATGCATATATATTCTTGTGACCGCTATAAATTAAAGGACAGCACAGAGATTTGTGGACATTTACTCTTCCGGTGACTGTTGAGATCTACTTTTTTTTATTTGATAGATTTTAAAAATTGTGAGCAATCTAAGAATGTGAAAGCCATTTAAAGGAAATATACTTGATCTGTATGGAATTTCCATGCAAACAGTCAGTTAAACTCTACTTTTTGAATTCAGATAATCAATTAATCTTCTGAAGTCATGTAACATTGGATTACATTTGTTTTGTGTTTTTCAGAATGACTCTGTGGTGTATGAAAGTGAACTGTATTAAAATAACCTGTAACCTGCTTAAGGTTAAATACTCCTATTATATAAAATTGTGTGGAATTGCATACTGTTTGAAAATCTTTTACCTTTATTCATACAATCTGATTTACAGTTTCACTTCGTTCTTAGTTGATCACAGCTGCCAGTTGTTTATACATGTATTTACATTTATGCATTTAGCATTTAGATTTTTTTTACCAGTATGTGTGTTCCCTGGGAATTGAACCCATGACCTTTTGCACTACTAACACAATGCTCTACCACCCCTTTGATTAACTGTGCAAATTTTATTATTAAAGGATACAGTAAACTTGTGCAGGATTTCAAGTTCAAAGAAACAATCGCTTACATAAATGGAATAAACTTTTAGTGTTGTAACTTTGCAGATATTGTTTATGCTCAAACATTCTTTATATGTTTTTTTTTTTAATACATGTAAAGTTAGTTAAATGTGTTGCAACTGTGCAGGCCAGATTTACATTTATGAAGATTACTTGAGATTACTGTTTTTGTCAGTTGATAAATGTTATTTGAATGTTGCTTGGTGGACAATTTCAGTCTTAATTCAAAACAAGTCAGTCATGTTTGATGAAATTACAAAACTAACATATAACATATATATAGAGAACAAAATATTGTATTCTTCACCAACGAAAATGACTACTGATTAGTAATTAAGTCTCTTTGTGTTCCCTGATTGTATTCAGTGCATTATCTTATTATTATTTTTTTTTTTTTTTGTGGTTGTCAGTTTTCATTTACAGCATTAATTTTTTTTGTAAGCATTCAACATATAATTGTCTATATATAACTACTCTGATAATACAGTTTTTTTTAAAATAAATTTTTACTTGTAATATTTTCTATCTGTTATTTTATGTGACGTGTGTCAGATGAAATCATGCTTATATGTTTCTGTGACAGCTGTGAAGTCAGTTTACAAAAACAGCACAGAGATATACATCCATACAGACTCAACATTCACTCTTTATGTGACATTAATTTTGTTGCTTTCAATTTAATATTAGCCAACCTTTTTTTTTTTGCTGCAATTTAAGGTTGTATAAATTTTAAAAGCCCATAATATGGTTTAGTTAATAAATAGAAGGTTGAAATCTACTAGTTTTAAGCGATAGATTTAAAAAAAAAAAAAAGGAAAAAAAAATTGTGTGAGCCACAAAAACTCTTAGATTGCTCATATAAGCATAGGATATGAAAGAAAAACAGTGTTCTATTTGATATAATTATTTCATGTTTAAGTCATTTAATATTAGTTTCTCTTATTTGGTTTATTCAGATTTTGTGTACTGCAAAAAGACTCACAGTGGGGTATTAAAGTGACTGGCAAAGTCTCTCTGTTTGTGAAATGACAGTCTCAAATCTTTGTTCTATTTAATTGATAATGATATTTGGTTTGTATATCTCACATTCATTAACAGAGTTTTTGACAGATATAAACGTCTGGCCTGGTCTTCATCTATATTATAGTCTTATTTGATATTTATATATGGTTCTTCTCACTGCAATTCCTCCTCTTCCTCTCCATCCAGTTATTTTGTCTTGCAACTTTTCTCAGTACAAGAATTAGTAAGTAAGGTTTTTTTTTTTTTTTTTTTTTTTTTTTTTACGATTCTTGCATGACCCCAAAAATGTCAGTCTATTTACAAATTTGCATATCAGGTGTTAAATGTGTTACACCTGTGCAGACAAGTTTTAGATTTATGAAATTTATTTGAGAAGATGTTTTTAATCAAAAAAGACTATATGACAGGAATCATTTTTGTCAGCCCAGTATTGAAGTTAAGTGTCAGTTGATAAATGTTATTCAAATGTTGCTCGGTGATAAATTTCAATCTGACATCAAAATAAGCCAGTCATGTCATTGTCAGAATAAATTACAAAACAACATAAAACATGAAAACATGTTTGTAGAGCACCATATTTCATTCTTCTCCAAAGAGATGTGTTATTTCCTAGATATTAAAGTCAGTTTTCTTGCTCTTCCATGTTTTTATACTGTGCATTATCTCACATTATGTTTGTCAAAATGGTCATTTACTGGATGATAGTAAATAAAGTGTTGCAAGTGTTCAACACATCAGTCAACATGAAAATCTTCTGTTTTTGTTCCATTTTCTCAAATGTGTTTTTCAATTTAATTTTTTACTTTTAATATTTGCATATATTTATGTGACGTGTATCAGATGAAATTGTGCCCTTATATTCTTGTGACAGCTGTGAATTCAGTCCACAAAACACAGTACATCCACAGAGACAGGACACTCACTCTTCAGGTGAGTGAACATTTGATTCATTTTAATTTATTTATAAAGTTAAATCACAATCAACCACCCTTTAAATAAAAGAGTATTGAAATCTATTTGTTTTAACCTCCTGAGACCCTGCATCATCATATGAGGACATTATATTTTAGTGAATTTTGTCTGAGACTATACATGGCACAGTTTTAAGTTTGGATAACCTGTACAGAGCACATGCAGGGCTTTTCAGAGATACTAAATGACCACTCTCTTTCCTTGATCTTCAAAAAATACTGATATTTAGTGAAATATGATACTATTTTGTAATTATCATTTAAATCTGACTCATTTTAAAACTATGTCATAAATCAACATCTCAGGAAAATGTTATGGGGTTTCAAATCAAAATATGACTTTTTGTTGCGAAACAGAACATTAATTTCATACATGGCCTCATATGAGGACACCAGGACTAAAAGCATGTTTATTACGCATTTTGGGAGACACAACAAATGAATAGGGAAATAAATTATATTTCAATATTCCTATGAAATATTATATATTATTACAAAAATCTTGTCAATTATTACTCCCATTATTACACTTCTTTTTTTTCAGTACATGTTGGCCCAAAAACACAATAATATGCAAATTAGATTCAGTTTATAGATACATTATATATAATGAGAAAACCTGTTTATGGCCATTTTACACACATTTTGCATAAAGAAAAATGGTATATCAAATCATTTATAACATAGTTGAGAATTATCTTTATACAAAGTTGCTTACAAAATGTAAACATATATGAAAGTTGAAAAAATATAAATAGTTCTCTTATGCATTTTGGTTTTTACAGAAAGACTCTCAGTGCTGTATTAAAGTGGCCTGCAATAAAATTGTATAACATACAATTCTGGAATATTTCTCTTTTGGAAATTTGTGAAATTACTGTATGAGAAGACCTAAATCACCCCCCCCCCCTTTTTTAGCATCAATTTCCTGTTTGGTTGAGAGGATGAGCAACTCTACAGTGAACTTCACCACACCTGAAGCATCTACAAATTCCACAACTCATTCCTTTGGGCTAATGGACAGTCTGGAAATGTATGCATTCTGCATATGTTTCCTGTTTGGTTTTCTTATAAACTCCAAAATTGCATGGCTCATCATTACAGGAACTGGAAATGGAGTTGCATCAGAGTTTTTCAACCTCAATCTGTCTGTTTGTGAGATTGGTAACAGCCTCAATGCGATGTTTGGCATTCTTATTTTACTGACCGTTCTCAGTTCGTTTCCATGGGCGGTTTCAGGTCTGAGATTAGCCCTGTTTTTACTGGGGTTCCTCAGGGCTCAGTCCTGGGCCCTCTGCTTTTTAATATTTATCTGGCACCACTTGGACAGTTGTTGCGATCGCTTGGCCTCTATTATCACTTTTATGCTGATGATATGCAGATTTATATACACTCAAAGTCTGGTGAACATCTTGATGTTGATTTTCTGTCCGGCTGTGTTTCTGAGATAAAGGAATGGATGAGTACAAATTTTTTGTGTCTGAATAGTAGTAAAACTGAAGTTATGCTTATTGGTTCCCGTCATCAAATTTCAAAAGCTGGTTCGTTATCCTTAACTATTGATGGCTCTGTTTTGGCTACTCAAGCTAAAGTGAGGAATCTTGGAGTTATTTTTGATACCAGGCTTTCATTTGATTCTTTTGTCCAGAGTACAGTTAAATCATCCTTTTTTCACCTCAGAAATATAGCTAGATTGTGTCCTATGCTAAATTTCTCAGTAGCTGAAAAGCTAATGAATTCCTTTGTCATCTCTAGGATAGATTACTGTAACGCCCTTCTAGCCGGAGTCTCTAAATCCACACTTAACAAACTACAATATGTACAAAACTCGGCCGCTAGGATATTGACTGGGTCCAGGGTATGCAATCACATCACTCCAGTCTTGGAGTCCTTACACTGGCTTCCAGTCCGATTCAGAGTAGATTTTAAAATTATGATGCTGACATATAAAGCATTGCATAGCTTGGCCCCTTATTATTTATCTGAGTTGTTAACTTCCTATACCCCAACTCGGAGACTGCGTTCTTCACAATCCAACTTGTTGGTTGTTCCTCAAACACGCTTACGATCTATGGGTGACAGGGCCTTTTCTTCATATGCTCCTGTCCTTTGGAATTCTCTGCCTCCTGATCTTAGGGATGCACAGGGTTACGACATTTTTAAAGGTAGGCTTAAGACTTATTTTTTTTAAATTAGCATTTGATTGTTGATGTTACTTTTATTGTTTGAGCTTTGTATTGCTTGTTGTGTACAGCGCTTTGAGAAGTTGCCTTTAAAGGCGCTTTATAAAATAAAGTTTATTATTATTATTATTATTATTATACTGACACATTTCTTTTCAAGCTTCATAATAGTAACATATTTTTTACAAGGACTAGGGATCACTGGTCGTCCTCTGTTTCATTGTCTGATGTGTGTTGAGCGTTACCTTGCAGTGGTTCATCCTGTAACCTTTCTGAAGTACAAACCTCTCAGATATAGAGTGATTTGCTGCACTGCTGCCTGGATAATTATTATTGGATCCTGTTTATTCTGTGCCTTTATTTTAATCTTATCTAGCATGGTGTCATATGTATGTTTCATCTCAATACAATCCCTTCTCTTCTTCTTCACTCAGTTGTTTTGTCTTGTGGCTGTTCTCATAGCTCTGAAACAATCAGGACCAGGAGAGAGAAAGAGAGAGGAGAAAAACCACATGAAGAGAAGAGCATTTTATATTATTCTGATAACAACAGTGATCATGACCATCCAATATGCCCAATTTACTGTCACAGGATTCTTTGTCATTCTAACTCAAAAGAGTTTTCTAGACTTTTGGTGTCCTGCTTTTCCTTGTTATGTATTGGCTGGTTTTGTGCAACCCATTCTTTATTTACAGCGGGCTCGAAAACTCTTCTGCCTCAGTTCATCATCATGAAACAGGAAATGATTGTATTTTACTTATATTTCTGAATTACTGGATCAGTTGATTATTTTTGAGCTGATCTAAATATCTCCCAAAGTACAAGATATTAAAATAAACATGTAAATACAATTTATTTCAAGTTCAAAATTGTACCCTGCCTCTTTAAAAGCTTTGCGGTAAAAGTTGCTTGATTACCAATTAGAACAAGACAAGCAGAAAGACCACCAGACAAAACAAATTTGTGAAGTATTTTATGAAGAAAAATATATTTCAAGATAGAAAATATTGAACATTTTTAGATGAAATTGTTAATTTGATTTAGTAACTTTTAATGGATATTGTATTTGATTTTATGAATGCACTCATTATGATAAAGATATGGAGCTACTCAAATAAAAGTATCGAGTGATGGTAGGATACTGCAGTTCATCTCTTGTATTTTTCAGAAATTATGATTATTTAAATGTGACGTTGGACTGTGTTTTGAGTCGGTGTTATGGCAGTCCTATGGCCTGTTGCATAAAGCATGAAACAGAGGCCGTTTTGTTTGTTTTGTGAATTTATATAGTTTCACAATGAGCTTAAAAAAGAGAGACATACAAGTATACAAATGCAAGTATATAAGTATGAAAAGTGTGAGTATAGTTTTACATTTTTATGTTAATGATTCATTTAAAAATATGAAAAATAAAAATTAAGTGTAATTGTCAGTTCATATAATAATTATATGAATATATTATATGAATTTTAAATAATAATAATAATAAATATTTGATTGTAAACTGCTTTAATTTGAAGTGAGAGATAAGGAGGAGTGGCTTTATTGCATCAGATGTCACTTTGCTCACAGTTGATTGGTCCAGTTTGGGTTTGGAATCTCTAACCCAGAATAAAACCTGCTCCGGAGCAGGGTAGCCATGTAGCGTAAATTCTTGAGCCAGAAAACTCTATAAAACTACATTTGAACTTGCCTGGGTAAAACCTGAAACTGGCTTTGTGCAATAAACATCAAAAGAGAAAGAGAAGGAAAACCAAATGAAAAGCAGCATTTAATCACATTCAAATAACCACTATTGCTGCTGTGTTCATATTTGTCCCCTATAAATTCTCACCATTCATTTTATCACTGAGGCGTATTTTGTCTCTGTGGTTTATTGGTTCAATTGGTTATTTTGTGGATGGACTTATATAGCCTATTCTTTTTCTGCATCAAACTGCAAAATCAATCTGTTCCTCATATTACTTGCTAATGTACTCTCACTCAGAGATAAAAGGGCAAAAAAGAAAAAAATCTAATTCCTTTTTTACGAATGGTTTGCAAGGTTGAGTGTTATAAGCAATCACACGTTTCTGTTGAGCTTAAGAAGTCAATGTCCAGTCAACGGGGCAGTTCTCCAAACACAAAAACCTTTCTATTAATCAACATGAACTATTATGAAATACATGAAAATAAGCAGCATAAAACAGCCTGTGCAATCAAATTTAAACGCCATGTCAAGTGCATGTCAAGAGCAGCTTCAAATTCCCTAACAAAGGTAAACAATGTCCCTGAAAATCAAATTTTAGGGCAAAAATTGGTAAAATTTTTGACCCTGCTTTCACTAAAGTTTACTTTATTATTATTATTATTATTATTATTATTATTATTCAACTGAATTGACATTTCCTTCTAAATCAGAGTTTATGTTGGTGTAGTGGTCATTCATTTCTTCAGTGAATTCCACCTGACTGTGTTCAGTGTGTGTTTGTCAGATATGGTTATTACACTTGCTTGTTGGTTTAGTTGCTTTGAATATTTGCTTCCTGCTTCACCCAGTTTCACCATGTTCCAGACTGAGGGTTGGGCACTGATCACCGTGTAAAGGTTTATTTTGCAATCGGCTCATCAGAGTTACAAATGACCTGCCCTTATCATCCGATCGTTGTTGTATCTCTGTTAGTGCTACTGGATCCTAGCACTGCATTTGACACTATCAGCCACAACATTCTTTTGAATAGACGAAGAAATTATGTTGGCATTAGTGGAATTGCATTGGCATGATTTAAATTATACTTATAGTACACGACTGTCATCAATTAGTAGCAGTGAATTGAGAGGTATCATATTGATCACAAGTGCGGTATGCAAGATTAGATCATTTAATTTGTCCTCAGAGAGGAAATTAATTTTCCCAGAAACATAACAATTTGCAAAACTAACAGAATGCATAGTTGATATAAAAAACTGAATGACTAGTAATTTCAACCTGGTCTCATAAAAATACGTACCTCTGTGTATGTGCAACACCGTTTTTACATACCTTACTGCACGTTTCGCTGCAGTTTCAAAGAGAAATTTCCACTGAGTGGCGCTAAAACATGGGTTCAATACGTGAACCCTGGCACGTTTTTATTATGTTGATATAGGTACTTATTGCTGTGTTTTTAGTATGTTGATTCCGGTACGTATTGCGGTGATTCAGAATTCAAATATCCGGGGACTGTCTAAAAGTTAATGCTGTACCGTGTTGGAAATATGCCCTACACCAAACTCAACCCTAAACCTGCCCTATAGTGTTATCAAATGCAAAACAGATATAAAAACACCTTTGTTGATGCAGCTGTGCCATTTCAACTTCCTTATATGCAGATCTGAACTGTTTTGATGATCCATGGTTACACAGGATTTGAACTGGAGCTCCTTGCCTCTCAAGTGCGTCTTCGTGCTACTGAACAAACCTACCGCCAATGAAAACCCATAGATATGAAGCTGGATATGTGCGATGCGAACGTTCAAAAGCATCATATTTCAAATCTCCCAACATATTAATATTGTTTTGAAGTCATAACATGATATTCTCCAAGTAATTTTGCAAAAATTACGCTTTATTAATCGAAACTCTGTAAATTTGTGTGAAAAGGAATAAAAGGTATCATAGTTTTACTGTCTCTAGTGTTCATTTCTTTTGGAAACTGCAGTGATATGTACTTATTGGTGCATATTATGTATACTTGATAAAAAATAATGATTTTGTCACAAGGTGACGATCTTTAGGGGCGGAACCAAAATTCGGGAAGTTTGGTTCCGCCCGGAAGTGTTTCCGCCCGGACCGGAAAAACAGAACACCGGAACTTCCGGTAGCGCCGTAAGAAGGAAAATCAGGGAATTCGATGCACCTGTGCCTAGTTAGGGACAGCGGTTGGTGATTGGAGGATACGCTGGACAAGGCAGTACTTAAGGCCAAGTTATTTCACAGTCTGGGCGCTCTTTCTGGTGTGTGTGAAGCACTGTGTTGTGCCCGTCTTGGTGCGCTGCTGGCGGCTGTCTAACTCTCTCTCTCTCTCCCTCAGGCTGGAATTGTATGATTGTGAAGACATCGCGAACCTTAAAGGTTGAGAAGTGAACGGATTATACGGCGAACTGAGACGACGTGAAAAAGGGGATTGGAAGCGACATTGATGTGAGTACTAAGAGCCAGTCGAAAGTGCCCTGTATATTGACCTGGCGTTGTGTAGATCTCTCCAGGAGGAGGGCGGCCCTACCCCTAATATAGTGTGGTGGGAGAGCCGAAGGAATACTTATTGAAGTAGTCACAACGACGACATCACTAGCTAGGCCGCATATTCCATCGCCAGATCCGAACCAAGCGAAGTGAAGGAAGACGGGTGTCCTTTTCGTACACTGAGTGTGGTGGGTGAGTCTTCGTGCTGTGAAAACCTATAATTTTGACGTGGTGCTGTATATTGCTGTGGGCTGCTGTGTATTGCCGTGTGTCCTGTCAGATAAACCCCCGCCTTCACGCACTTCGTCGTGGGAGGACAAGGAGACTGCTGGTCCTAGCCTAGTTCAGTATAGTATATGTTGTGAGCGTGCTTCAGATCTCCGGAGATAGCACGGTACGCTGTGTCCAGCCCACCTGTGGAGAGGAAAGGAAAGAGAGAGTGAGTAACACAAGGAGAACCAGAGGGAACCTGTACTTACAGTACGCTGTGTTCAGCCCAGAGGTGAGAGCCATTCAAAGCAAACTAACTGTGCTATTGTGCCCAAGTTGATATCTGTGGAGAGAAAAGGAGAGAGAGGGAATAACACGAGGAGGAATAGAGCGAACCCTGTACTTACAGTACGCTGTGTCCAGCCCAGAGGTGAGAGCCATTCAAAGCAAACTAACTGTGTTATTGTGCCCAAGTTGATATCTGTGGAGAGAAAAGGAGAGAGAGTGAATAACACGAGGAGGAATAGAGCGAACCCTGTACTTACAGTACGCTGTGCCCAGCCCAGAGGTGAGAGCCATTCAAAGCAAACTAACTGTGCTATTGTGCCTAAGTTGATACCTGTGGAGAGAAAAGGAGAGAGAGTGGGTAACACGAGGAGAGACCGAGGAAAACCTGTACTTACGCCTGTGGAGGAGAAAGCGAGAGCACCCAAGGAACGAACTGTGTGAACCAGTACTTACTGTAAGCTGTAATCAGCGAAGAGGTGAGAGCAAAACCAAGCTGAACTAACTGTGCCTGTGTGTCCCAGCCGTTGCCTGTGGAGAAAGAGAAAGAGAGTGAGCACCCAGAGAACGAACTGTGTGAACCAGTACTTACTGTGAGCTGCAATCAGCGAAGAGGTGAGAGCAAAACCAAGCCGAATTAACTGTGCTTTTGTGTCCCAGCCGTTGCCTGTGGAGGAAGAGAAAGAGAGTGAGCACCTCGAGAACGAACTGTGTGAACCAGTACTTACCGTGAGCTGTATTCAGCGAAGAGGAGGAAGAAGGAGGGCGCTACGGATACCTAAGACTCAGGCCGGGGCCCGAGTCCCACGCCCCGGATCCCCGTGGCCCCCTTGCTCCCTGACCTCTTCCCGGCCATAGCCCATCTGGAGGGCCGAGTCAGAGTTTAATTTTAATTGCCCTTTCCCTATTCCCCAAGCTATTTTTAAATATTTAAATAAAGATTATTTTATCACTTACTTGTTCTCGTGTTGTTTGGCCATTGGGTTGGCTTTGGGGACCTCCTCGAGGTGGAAGTTGAGAAGGGGTGTGGCTTAGTCAAAGCATAGCCAGCCCCTGGGTGTGACAATTTCATCATTCTAACCTTTTTTATTGTAAATGTAGGCTTTATAGGCCTGCTTACAGGATTCAAAAATAAATGGCAAGATGTATTTTTCAGCATAGAGATTTTTATTTATATTATTCACTAACATAACCATGCTGCAGTGATGCTGAGGCTCCTCTTACGCCTCTGGTCAGTTGGTATTAAACATGTCCTCAAGATTTTTACATTCTTGGATGGTTGCTTTGTGTGCTTAAACAAACCCTAACTGGTCCAAAATGCCGCAGCTAGAGTTCTCATTAGAACAAGGAAGTATGACCATATTAGCCGTGTTCTGTCAATACTGCACTGGCTTCCTATTACACATTATATACATTTTAAAATCTTGAGAATTACTTACAAGGCCCTGAATGTTTTAGCTCCTCAGTACTTGAGCAAGCTCTTATCGGATTATAGTCCTACATATCTGCTGTGTTATCAAAACTCTGGTCATTTGATAATGTGCAAGATTACCTGAAATATCTAAATTAACTGCAGGCAGTAGATCCGTTTCCTATTTAGTGCCCAAAGTCTAGCAGAGTGTGCAGAGTCACCCCCCGCCCCCCCATAACTTAACTGAGCTAGACGATGACATCACTGAATCAATGATCAACTGACTTAAATGAGAAACTTACTGTTTTTCATATTCCGTTGTGGGTTAATTGTTAATAATTAATTTTATACTTAATGTTTTGTGAGTCTGGCCCTGGATCTCACTGGCAGGAAGAGAAACGTGGGGTTTTCAAGAAGCAAATGATCAGTCATTAGAGGTTTCATGGGGATTTTAATTGTCACTATATATCAACACATCAGATGAGGCAAGTTCTGTCTAATTTGACTACATGGAAACAAGGGCCAGGATGTCATTTAAGGCCAAGAAAACAAGAAAACAAGTTTGGCATTTTTCTTTTTTTTTCCTTTTTTTTCCATAAAGAACCTTTAACATCCATGGAAAATTATTTTATAGTAGAAAATGTTCTTTAGATTATTAAAATGCTCTTCACATTAAGAAAAAAAAGTGGTTATTTTAAGAACTGGTCAATTAAATGTTCTTTGAGGAACCTAAAATGGTTCTTCTGTGGTATGGCTGTGAAAACCCTCTTATAGAACCTTTATTTTTAAAAGTGCAGTTCCAGAATATCTAGAGATCTTCTTGGTAAACATGAGACACGATTTTGAGTTTTTCTGTAGCATGGGTCCTAGTTTTGCCTGGTGTTTTTCTGATGGCCTCCGAAGGCAGTCATCATGAACACAAAATTTAACTGAGGCAGACAAATCCTACATAAAAATCTGATCAAATATCATGTAAACAAATGCACAAATGATACAATGACTTCATGTCTTTTATTTGTTTTACAGTTCTAATTCATTAAAAAATGCTGTCATTTTTCACTTTTATGGGAGACTCATTTTGATTTTTATTTGCGTATGTGATATCTTACATATGTACATAAGTCATACACATATGTGACCCTGGACCACAAAACCAGTCAGAAGTCACACGGGTATATCTGTAGCAATAGCCAGCTATACATTGTATGGGTCAAAATGAATTTCATACTGTAAATATATAAAAATTAAATTTTTGATTAGTAATATGCATTGCTAAGTACTTAATTAGAACAACTTTAAATGTGATTTTCTCAATATTTTTTTTTTTTTTTTTTTTTTGTACCCTCAGATTCCAGATTTTCCAACGCTATCTCACGACCAATTCGTACATATTTTATGAGGTGGCTAATTTGTACGAATTCGTATGACCTCACTTATACGATTTTGTATGATTTGTCTAGACACCAGTGATGAGTAGGTTTAGGGGTGGGGTTAGGTGTAGGTCATTCGTACAAATTCATACGGATTGTGCAACTCGTAAAATACGTAAGATTTAGCACAAATCATATGAATTTGTACGAGTGAGTTTGTACAAATTCGTATGAATTAGCCACCTCGTAAAATATGTACGAATTGCTGTGAGATCAGGCTGGATTTTCATATAGTTGTATCTCGGCCAAATATTGTCCTATCCTAACAAACTATACATCACTGGAAAGATTTCAGATGATGTATAAATTTCAATTTCACAAAATTGACCCTTATGACTGGTTTTGTGGTCCGGGGTCACATATATCCTTGAGCTGTAAAGAGACTACAAAAACAGCACAGATTATCATTTACACACAGAAAGACTGGGCATTCACTATTCAGGTAACAAACTCTACTTTTTGATGGATATGCAGACACATCAGTGGGGTTAATCATATGTAAATTAAGTATTATTGACAAGTTTGATTGATTAGCTTTTGAGTAAAATGGTTCTGAATTGTGTTATTTCACCAGACAGTTTCATTAGAAATATATACCGAAGTATTGTTGACTGCAGGCTAAGAAAGTCATCTGATGATGGAATGGAGTTTAACTTTTTATTTATTTATTTATTTGTGTATTTTTGTATTTTATAATTATGTGTAAATTATTTCAATTCCAGAGTAATTTAATATAGGAAGACTCAGGTAATATAGATTTAAATTGTGAGCTTTTTACAATTGGAGACTGGGTTCTATGGAAGTTGATTTGCACCTTGATTCAGTTTGTTTTGGCTTCTTCAGTGCAATTTCCTTTAGTACATTTACATTTCTCTCTTCCATTATTTCACTGTTTCAGCTAATAATACATTTTGAACAAAGAAGATGTGGAGCCAATGAATAATTCTGCAATGAACTTTACTATATCTGCAGCATTCACAAATTATTCCTCTAATTAATATACTGGCAATTTTTGTGGGCAGCTTTTCCTTTCTGCTTTTCCTATAAACTCCTACAGTATATTATATGGCTCATCTTCACAGGAACAGGAAGTAGAGTTACATCAGTTTTTCAATATCAATCTCTCTATGTGAGATATGTGTCTGTCTGAATAGACTGATCACTGTCTGTTTGGTCTGATCTTTGTTTTCAAATATTGAAGGATTTACTTGAAGTAATTAATGTGAAACCCAATATTTGTTTGAATCAATTAAAATTACTGTATAGTTTGCATAGCTTTTTAAGTAGTTATTTTATCTTCACTGGTTGTTCAACTGGTTGTGACCACTAACCTAACCTTTGTATTTGCACTTCTCTCTTGAATACCTACATGAACTATGCAATGTACCATACATGAAGCATCCAACCTCACAATATCTATATTAAATAAAATTGGCATCCTAGAACTTCAGTTTCATGATTGATCTGTAAGCACCTATGTGATCTTCAAACTGCATCACACTTCTTCATGCTCAGTCTCTCTGTTTTTGAGCTCTTTTTCTCTGTGAACTCTTTGCTCATTTTTTCCATGGAATTGTTTGTTTTCAAGTCTTCTAGCATTGTTAAATTGTTCATTTGTGTGCTTCAGTTCACACTGACTACATTATGGGAATAGAAAGCGATGTTTTGAAGTTTGACCGCCACTCTGTTTTGACTAATCAGTTGTTAAAATTGTGACATGGGTCAAAACTATTGCTAGATTTGTTATTGCCAGATTTAGCTCGATACGTTGCTGGTAGTGAGGTCACGATGCAAGTCAGAAAACCAAGATGAATGTACCATTTCTTGCACAAATGATAGTTTTCGAGTTTCCAAGTTGGAATTTCAACTTGATGGGCAATTTCATTTAAAACTTGATTTAAAAGTACAGTATTTTCATGTATTTAGGGCGACAAGGTGACCAAGTGGTTAAGGCAATGGACTACTAATTCATTGTGCTCTGCATGCTTAGGTACAAAAGAGTGTTTGCATAAAAGTAATAAGCTGTACCTGTGGATGTACTTTTGCATCTGTGGCTTGAATGCATTACTATTGGCTTTTGAATTTGAGTACCATTAAATGGTACCACAAAAACTGAATACCACAAAACACATTATTTCCACTTATTTTTGCATTGCTGATGTACTGTGTGATGGTTAGAATATAAAATCATGCACAATTACTTGTGACAGCTGTGAAGCCTAAGGCATTGAGACTGAGCATACACTCTTCAGGTGACAAATTCTTCTTTTCAATTCAGATCGTTTTCTTCTGTTGTGCTGTGTGATACATAAAAATGCCATTGTTGTTATTAGTCACACTGTGGGGGTTGTGGGGAGGTTAGATGGATTTGTTATTTTATAAAATGGTCCGAGTCCTGTTTTTGTCATTGAAGGTGATTTACTTGAGGTAATTTACTTGAAACCCAATGTAGTGTTGTAACAAGTGAAATTGATTTTGTAGGGATTTTGAGGGATAATAGTTTTGAGGGATTTTACATTGAAATGCAATTCCAATTCTGTTTTAGTCTGCATTATTTTACCTTCACAACAGGTTGTGATTTAAGAAATTAACTGATTTCTAACATTAACTTTGGCATTTGCACTTCACAATTACAATATTTATTTATTTTTGTAGTGAGAAGATAAAGAAGACATGAGTAACTCCACAGTGAACCTCACCATAGATGATACGTCCACCATCCCCGCAACATTTGTATTTAATGAATTTGACATCATAAACTTTAATATTTTGGGCTTCGGTTTCTTGTTTGGTCTTCTTACAAACACCTATGTGATCTGGCTCATCCTCACAGGAGCAGGAAGTGGAGTTGCATCAGAATTCTTCATCCTCAATCTCTCTGTTTGTGGGCTGTTTTTCTCTGTGTACTCTTTGCTAAAGTTTTTTACACTAATATTTTTGAAATTTCCAAGTCTACGATCATCAGCTAACTTTTTTTTAGGAGTTGCCATCACAGGTTATCCTCTGTTTCAGTGTCTGATCTGTGTTGAGCGTTACCTGGCAGTGGTTCATCCTGTAACCTTTCTGAAGTACAAACCTCTCAGATACAGAGTGATCTTTTGCTCTGTGGCCTGGATAATCATACTTGGTTCTTGTTTAATCTGCATGCACAGTTTGCTTGTATTTACTCTATATATGTATATGTGGTTTCTCTCAATGCAATTTCTGCTCTTCCTCTCTATTCAGTTGTTCTGCTGTTTGGCTGTTCTCAGAGCTCTGAAACAGTCAGGACCAGGAGAGAGAGGGAGAGAGAAAGTAGAAGAAAACCACATGAAGAGAAGAGCGTTTTATCTCATTCTAATGACTACTGTAAACACGGTTATTACATATGCTCCATTAACTATAACTGCATTGATATTTATTGTGACACAGCACTTACCTCAGATTCTCTGGTCAGTTGGTAGTATTTGTTTTATGCTGGCTGGATTTTTACCACCGGTTCTTTATCTGCATCGATTGGGAAAATTCTCCTGCCCTAGCATCTGTAATAATTTGACTTAATTATTCATTAAATAATTATCCTTCTATCAAAATGTAGGGTAGAGTAGGGGGAAACTCCCCCTTTAAGGACTGTGTATTTTTTTTTTTTATGTGAAACAAAAATTAAATGTTTTCAGAAAAGTTATCAAAAATTTTGTGAAAATGACATAAATTGAAATAAAAAGTGAAAATGTCCAGAGTTTTCATGTTACTAGATTTTTAACAAAAATTTAATTTGTACCAAGGGGGGGGGGGGGGGGGTATTTTGCCCCTTAGGGGGGTGGGGTAAAATGCCCCTCAGTATGACAAAGCAATTTACTTTAAACATTTACAGCAAAATCAGAGTAAAATAATATAATCAATAATTTTGAATTACAAAATAATAATAGCCTATTTGAAACATTTTTTTTAGTGCTAACTGGTGCTAACTTGAGGTAATTTTTAAATATAAAATCCAAATATTTTTATTTAACCAACTAGTTAGAATACATTTGTTGGAAAAAAAGAAAACAATGTATTGTATGTTCAAAACAGAATAACTACAGTAATTGCCCACACATTGCTTTTTACCACACAGACTGTTTGAAAACAAAATTATGTCATTCTGAAAATATAATTATTTTTATTAAATAACAGGTACTCCCTATCTACAGGCCCTACTGTTCTCATATCATATATAACTGTGACGTTTCACAAAACAACAAGCTTTAAAACACTTTTTAAAATTAGAACTGTGAAATCTGTTTTCTTCACCAACAACCAAAGACAAGCTTATTGAAAAACAACATTAGTGTAACTGACTGGTGCTAACTTGAGGTAATTTTTAAATTAATTTTTTAACAAGTACTACAGTAATTGCCCACACATTGCTTTTTACCACACAGACTGTTTGAAAACAAAATTATGTCATTCTGAAAATATAATTATTTTTATTAAATAACAGGTACTCCCTATCTACAGGCCCTACTGTTCTCATATCATATATAACTGTGACGTTTCACAAAACAACAAGCTTTAAAACACTTTTTATTTTCTTACTGCTGAAAATTAGAACATTTACTGTGAAATCTGTTTTCTCTCCGCACCAGCACCAGTGTAACTGTATCATTCTCAACGTAGTCAACATAGTCAACGTAGTCCATAGTTACAATAAAAATGTATCTTGATTTTTTCTTGTGGTTATTTGGGGAAAAACTACCCTATATGTGTACCTTGAATGCAATGTTAATCACTTGGGATGAAATGTTTCTGCTAAATGCATAAATGTAACTTACATAATTTGGTACAATTTGAGTATTGTGTAGAATTATTAAAAATAACTACAGTCATGTGTAATTTTGCCTTTAGATTTCTTTCCATAGATCACAGCTGCAACATTATTCCTTTGCCTTTGAAGATAAAGATGGAATTAATGAAGAACCTCTTTCATCTGCGAATCTCGTAATTTCTAGACCTTCAGCTTCATATCTGGTCTTCCGAGTTGCATCAGAGTTTTTCAAACTCAATCTCTCTTTGGAATTTTTTTTTTTTCCCTCTCTCTTTTTTTTGGTCACTCTAATTACAAAATAGTTTCAATTTTGGAAAGTCTCACAGCCTTTACAGTTTTTTTTTTTTTTTTGGACTGTTGTTATTGGTTGTCCTCTGTTTTCGTGTCTGATCTGTGTTGAGCATTACTTGGCAGAAGTTCCCTTAACCTGTCACCTATCATCCTGTAAGAACTTATGTTGAGGTTTATACATTACTATTTATTTTACTTTATATTTCATGTACATTGTTTTTCATGCTCTCTTTTATAAATAAATAGTAACAACACATTTCTGAATTATTTGTCAATTGCCAAAGTACTTATTTTTGTAATTACAAATGGTACTGGCTACCAATTATTATCAAATGGTAATGGGTATTAATAGTCATAATAATATAAATATTAATCCTACCCCAAATCTCAAGCATGTTTGCCTGTAAAGCAATTGAATAAATATATTAAAATAAATGTTGTAAACCACAGCATATAGTTGCATTTGATTTTAACACAAATTAAATAGCAAGCTGGTTATTTTGCATGTAAAATGGAAAATCCTGGCTAAACAAGTTGTTAATACATTTGTGCTTCAATTGATATTGACTACATTATGAGCAACAAAAACAATATTTTGAATTTATTGGTAGTTACTTCTGTTAGAAATAGCTTTTACTATGTCAAATTAAGCCATATCTTATAATTATCTCTACCAAATACCCCAAAGCATCAGGTTACACAAAGTAATGGCAATTAGGGCAATGATAAGTTAGAAAAAAAATTTAACGTCTGCATGAAATCAAAATATATTTATTTTGTTAGCGCACATTGCTAGTTTTATGGTGAACAATTAATATGTGCACAAAAAAAGAAAGAAAAAAAATTGTCTGTAATCTTTAATCAAAATGATTTGCTTCCTCTCTGGAATGGCATTCCTTCTCAAGTTCTTTGATTATGTAAATTTGTCAGCGTGGGCAGAATATTCTTAACCATGACCCTCAATCCACAGGAGTGAGAGACAGAGATGAGAAGTGATAAAATAAATCCTTTTCTTAATTCAGTATTCTATTTTAAATGTGTTACCATACTGAAATAAAGTCAGAACGTGAACTTCCAGTGTATCTACTGCAGAAAAGTTATGCAAAAAGTGTTTACCACTTTATTATCATTATTCATATCATACTATAATTTCTATTCTATATTTCTATTTTTAAAAAATATATATTGTTTATTTATTCTTGTAATAAGGAATTGTATTTTTGCATGACCTAGTTTTCCTATTTGTCTCAGGGCTGCCTTGACAATAAGACTGTCTAATGGTTGCAATCAGTTTAAATAGCATTGGTTTTATATAAATATGACATAATGTTTTATAATGTAATATATATATTAAATCTATTTCTCTCTTTCATTCTCTCTTGGTCCTTTAATTTCTCTGTCTAAAAATTTGCATATCCCATGATGAATGAGATGCACCTGTGCTGGCCAGTTTAGATGTACACAGACAAAAATAATATTCAGGTGATCAATTTGAATTTGCTTTTTATTGTCTAGAAGCAACATGATATAACATCATAATGCACTCTGGATTACTTGATTCTCATTGGTCAAGCATGGTCACACTTCACATTTTAAATCACAAGCTTTTAGATTAACATTCTGTTCCAATGTTTACACAGACTTTCAATATTTATATACTTATTTAATACGTTTTATGGGGCATGTAGACTAACAGATGAAGTCATTCCTTACTTTATCATTGTGACGACTGTGAACTGTGACTGCGACATTTGCACTTCAGGTAACAAAAAAAAAACAACAACAACAACAACTTGTTTTTACCCTCAATAATAAGCAAAAATGTCACACTGTTCATCTAAAAATGTCCGTAAATATGTTCAGAGAGGGCTTTTGAGATTGAGGTCTTTTTCTTTCATTGAACAGAGATAATTTAAATTTAGAGACATGATCCAAAATTATATTTTGCATGTGAATGAAGTTATTTTGAGAAAGATGAAAAGAGGGTAAAAAAAAAAAAAGTTAATGTTCCAAGTTTTTGAGATATAACCTAATCTTTTCTGTTATGGAGCCATATGGACAGAGTTTTTATGCTGCTACAAGTATTTTGTAATATAGATTCTTTAAGAATTATTATTGTAAAAATTACATAATAATGACTAAAATGCAACATTTGATGTGCTTAAAGCGATATTTCATCCAAAAATTTAAATTTGATGTGTATCTGCTTACCCCCAGGGCATCCAAGATGTATATAAATTGTTTGGGAAGACAACATTGACCTTTTATTTTTATCATATGAAAAATACTGTTTTGAAGTTCAGGATCAAATTAACTTAATTTGTAAATATGACTTGGGAAATTATAAATTATATATATGCATACCAGTTTGTGTGTGTGTGTGTGTGTGTGTGTGTGTGTGTGTGTGTGTGTGTGTGTGTGTGTGTGTGTGTGTGTGTGTGTGTGTGTGTGTGTGTGTGTGTGTGTTTGCAGCTGTGAAGTCAGTCTACAAAACAGCACAGAAATGTACACACATCCAGAAAGACTGGACAATCTCTATTCAGGTGATAAACTCTCTCTCTCTCTCTCTCTCTCTCTCTCTCTCTCTCTCTCTTTCTCTCTCTCTCTCACACACACACACACACACACACACACACACACACACACACACACACAAACAATTTTTTCAGGCGATTTCCTGTTTTTATTATTATTATTTTTTTCCCCCTGATAAGCAAATACATCTGATAATTACAAAGTGTTTTAGGGGCTTTAGCTATTGCGAAAAACAAAAAAGAGACTCTTTTTAGCCTATTTAATAAAACAGATCAAAGCAAGGCAAAAAAAAAAAAAAAAAATGCATATAAGGCAATGCTATATTGAAGTCATTTAATAATGTTTCTCTGTGTTTTAAACAGGAAATGTTGTAAAATACTAGGCATGATGTGAATGTTCTAAACTGCTATTCATTTGCATTACCCTACACAAAACTGGAATACCTGATCGGCCAATCGCGCCATCCAGCGATTAGATTGGCCTTTCTTTTTATATTTATTATTGATCACAGCAGCACTGTATATCAGAGCGGAGGCCACACATTCAGATAACCTAAACTGGTGCTTCATTGATACAGTATTCATCTTGCTGCTACAGTAAGCCGATTGTTTCGAACATTGTAATCAGAGCTGGACAAACAATAAGAGAGGTAAGTGGCCGCTTAGGGCCCATCTGATATTGTCAAAACACATTTTGGAAATGCTCCAATGTGTATTTGTGTTCTGGATAGCATCAAATATTCATTCACTGCTCAAAACACCAAATTTTTGTCAAGTGTTGTGCAGACAGCTTCATTGATTAACGGAACGTCGTGAGATCACGATGAACTGAAGTGAATTACAGCTTTAAGTGATTATAGATGGAGTGACTTTGCTCTCTATCTAGGCTGTATAATCCTGTCTGATTGTTTCAGAATGGATAAATTAACCTCAGAGAAGAAAGTATTTTGTTTCTTGTCATGATTTTTCCTATGCGCACTGGTGTGAACTGTTGTGCACTCATACAAATGCACACATGTAATGACTGGAGATTTTCGTTTGATAATAGATTTAATTTTCTTTTCGTTTCTCTGCAAACTCTACCATATATGGTGCTTGGGATAATTTTATGACATTTGCATCCTTGTTGTAAAAAGATTAAAGAAGGTTGCAATTCATTAAACAGCCTAGACAATTGCGAGCAAGCATTTTTTTGATGTCATCTTTTGTGATCCGAAAAAAATAAGGTATTCTAATATTGCTTTAGAACAGCATCATGTTGACTAATTATTAACTTACATTGTGAAGGGGTAAATAAACTATAAACTATGAGAAAAAGCAAGCAAAATAAGGGTTTGGCAGAAAAGAGCACACAGTTATTGAGTTGGGGCCCTATAACTGAGATCTGCTTAGGGCCCCCAAATCCCATGTCTGCCCTGATTGTAATGTAATATTATTTTCCCCCTCCACAGTGGAACCTTTAAGAGCCAATAGAGGTTAACTTGTGAGGACTAAGAAGTCAAACACAGATGAATAACTCTACAGTGAACTACACCACGACTGAAGCATTTACAAACCCCACAACTCATTTCACTGGGATACTGGACAGTCTGAACATTTGTGTCTACATAATCAGTTTGCTATTTGGTCTTCCCACACACTCCTATGTGACATGGCTCATCATCACAGGAACAGGACGTGGAGTTGCATCAAAGTTCTTCATCCTCAATCTTTCTGTTTGTGAGATTGGTATCTCTCTATATTGTTTTGTATATGCAATATCATATTGGTCTTTAAGTGTCTCAACCATTAAACTATTTTTTGTAGGACTTACCATCACTGGTCGTCCTCTGTTTCAGTGTCTGATATGTGTTGAGCGTTACCTGGCAGTGCTTCATCCTGTAACCTTTCTGAAGTACAAACCTCTCCGATATAGAGTGTTCTGCTGCACTGTGGCTTGGATAATTTGTCTTGGCTCATGTGTGTTCTGCATGTATATTTTAGGTGAAGATGACATGCATTTATATACATGGTTCTTCTCACTGCAGTTTCTCTTCTACCTCTCCATCCAGTTGTTTTGTCTTGTGGCTGTTCTCAGAGCTTTGAAGCAGTCAGGACCAGGAGAGAGAGGGGGAGAGAGAAACGAGGAAAACCACATGAAGAGAAGAGCCTTTCATCTCATTCTTATAACTACTGTGAGCATGGCTATCATATATGGTCCATATTTAATTATAGGATTCTTAACTATTATGATAAAACAACTTATTCAACCACTTTGGTTTATTGGTTTGACTTGTTATGTGCTGGCTGGTTTTGTGCACCCTCTTCTTCATCTGCACCGTGCTGGAAAAGTCTCCTGTCTACGTTTGCTGTAATATTTTCTGTTGCATTAAGATACTGAACTTTATTCATTTAATTATATATTTTTATTATTATTGATAACAGTTTTTGTCATTTTGTTTATCTAAATTATGGTCTTTGACATCTCAATTGTCTTTTGTCTTACAAATTAAAGCAGCTCAGTGCCCCTTCCAAATTCTGTTTATAACCCATCATAACAGTGTCCCTTAAACTTACTTATTTCATGGAAATTACTATGTCTGTTTTCTTCAGATTTTTTTTTTTTTGTGCATTAAAAAGTCTTGTGTAAATGTAACTTTTGTTGTATATACTGTATGCTACTTCAGAGGCGGTTTCTATGTGTTTGCGGTGTAAAGTGGCTCAGAACATGTTGTATTCACTGTTTATTCACAAACTCGTTTACTGATGTACTTTTTATTTGTTCTACTCACCTGCAGATTACATTTATTCTGAGTGTGATTATCAGATCGTGTATCCAATAAAACACATCACTAATGACCCAGTGTCACTTTTCCTTATTAATTGTTGCCACCGAGACTATTCCAATTTCCTTGACATCTTTAGATTAAAATTCATATATTTCAACCTTTAATTTGTTTACCTTAAATATTTGCATATCTGATGTGACGTGTGGCAAATGTCTTGCAGATATTTATTCAACAGCTGTGAATTCAGTCTACTAAACAGCAGAGAGATGCATGTACATCCAGAGACTGGACATTCACTCTTCAGGTGATAAACTCTTAGTTCAGTGTCTTGTTTTTACATTTCAAAAGAAGAAACATTGTCACTATGTTGATTTGGGTTTTTAGAAAAAGTTAATTGAGTAAATAGAAAGTTGAGCTCTTTTTATTTTTATTGAAAAGAAGAATAGAAACTGAGAAATTACTTTAAATGTTACTTTTTATTTTATTTAAAATTGATTTGCTTTGGTTATTTCAGTTTTATTTAAGTATTTATGAATAACCTGGTTAAATGCACTTCTTATTTCCCATGGATCACAGCTAGATAATAATGTTTTGTGAGCTGCTAAAACAAGAAGACGAACACAGAGGAGATGAATAACTCTACAGTGAACTTCACCACATCTGAGCGATCTACAAACTACACAACTCCTTCCATTTGGCTTGTGGAAAGTGTGAACATATGTGTGCACAGCTTTAATTTCCTTGTTGGTTTTCCTACACACTTATATGTTGCATGGCTCATCATGAGAAGAGCAGGAAGTGGAGTTGCATTAGAATTCTTCTTCCTAAATCTCTCTATTGCAGAGATTGGTTTCAGCGTGAATAGTTTGATCGCTGTACTGTCAGAATGGTTTTCATTTATAGTGGTTTTTAGGCTATTTTTAGTAGGACTAATCGTTAGTGGCCGTCCTCTGTTTCAGTTACTGATGTGTGTTGAGCGTTACCTGGCAGTGCTTCATCCTGTAACGTTCCTGAAGTACAAACCTCTCAGATATAGAGTGATCTGCTGCATTGCAGCCTGGATAATTATTCTTGGCTCTTGTTTGTGCTGCATGTTTACTGTAGTCTCACACAACATTGCATATTTGTGGTTCTTGTCATTTCTGTTCCTCAGCTTTTTCTGCATTCAGTTGTTTTGTCTTGTGGCTGTTCTCAGAGCTCTGAAGCAGTCAGGACCAGGAGAGAGAGGGAGAGAAAGAGGGGAGGACAACCACATGAAGAGAAGAGCCTTTTATCTCATTCTCATAACAACCGTGAACATGGTTATCACATATGTCCCATATTTTATTGCAGGATTCTTTACCATTGTCACAAAAAAGCTTCTTGACGCACATTGGGTCCCTGTTTTGGTTTTTTACGTGCTGGCTGGTTTTGTTCAGTCTGTTCTTTATCTGCACCAGGCTGGAAAACTCTCCTGTGTCTTGTAAGACATGTTATTGTTATATATTATGAAAGAATGAGAAAAAAAAATCACTTGTGTGTCCTTGTAGCTCATTTTCCCCTCTTAATTAAGGTTTTGTTGTTTTATGAAATACATTTTTTTTTCTTCATTAATCTATGCAATACATTATGTTTTAAATTCCAAATGCCTGTGCAATTTTACCTTTTTGTGGCATATACTGTAGGCTATTTCCAGTTTTGTGTGCCTTTGCAGTTTTGGGCCTCTGTCATTCACTGTTTTTATTTAGAGAGATGAATCTGTATTTATTTTGAAGTTATTTACACATGTTTATTTTGAGTGTGTTTAACAAATAAGAATGAGTGGCTGCTTTTAGTTTGTGGTTTGTTTTTCTAGCTTCATCAATGGCCCAATGTCACCTTTTAATGATGGTTGCCTAAGAAATTATTACATTAAACTTGACAACCTCTAACAACACAGATATATAGTTTTTTTTTTGTGTTCTGTATAGAACTGCATTTTTTTTTTCAAATGTTTAGCCAGTTCAAAAGTTTTGTTGTTGTTGTTGTTTTACTTTAAAGCTGCAGTCTTTAACTTTTTTTGGTTAAAAACTATTCGAAATCAATATTTGAGCAAGTACATAACCAGCCAGTGTTCAAAACTATCACCTTACTTTAGCCCGATTCACAACAGTTAGCTATAATAATGTTTTCTAATTTGAGTGGTACGGGTAGGTTTTCGTGGGAAATTTGAGCATGCTGCCGCGTCATTACGTCATGTCTGTAAACAAAAAGAAGCTGTCCCGGCTTGTAGGCAATATCACATGTGAGAATGCTGCAGGTGGCGGATCGTTTATAGCCTTTTCTCACATCAGACAGAATAATTACATTTATCATTTTGATGGTGGATTGTAATCCAGAAAGGATTGTGTGAATGAAATTAAATTATATTGCCGTTTTAAATGTGCTTCTGATTAGATAGCCTAGGATTACACAAGATTCCTATTTTAAAGAGAACCAGTTGGAAGGAAGAATATTTTGCCTTTTGGGTTAAAATAATTTCTTTATATGAAATTAGAATGGTATGACAATTAAAGATTAGACTGTACAGAGATTGAAATCTACATGCTAATACACACTGTACTTATAGTCATGCAATGCTGATGTTGTTAACCTTAATAATTTGACAATAAAGTATAACAATAATAATAATTTGCACAGTTTGATGTGATATGAGCTAACTGGTCTTTAGATTAAATCACTATATAGCACGATTTATTATAATGCTTTTTTCCTCAGTTGGTCAGAACAAACGTGGCAGACATGTTACTTACTTGTCCAGATGACAATATACAGTGAAAATTCTTATTTGGCTCATATATTCCAAGACAAAACTTACGGAATGCAGCTTTAAATATTTGCATATCAAAAATTGTGTTTTAAAGTGATGATTAGCAGATAAGGCTGTGAGCATTAACGTGAATGCTTTAAGTCAGTCCACAAAATGAAGCAAATACAAAATGAAATGCATCTGATGGAAATACAACAGAAAAATAGATTCCACATAGGAGACTAAATTTAAATCTTACTGAATTAATAGAACCATATGTTAAGTAATTTAAAAGTGTTCTCTGGGTATTTAGATTGATTTGAGAACTTTGTAGAACGTTTATGGAATTTTTACTTGTATTCTGTTTATTCAGTCTGAATTACCTGGTTCATTTACACTTCTCTCTTTCCGTAATTAGTGGCTGGTTTTGTTCAGCCTGTTCTTTATCTGCATCAGGCTGGAAAACTCTTTTCTACATAAAATCTGCTTGTGACAGTTCACTAAATTCTGTACCTCCTGAACACTAATTTATTTATCAGTTGATTAATAATTTGACACACTATTTAGTTTTCTCTTTTAACCTTTTTTTTATACATATTGTTGAAAGTTATAATTTAATCTTTTTAGAACATGATTCATTGCTTCTTTCAACTATTCCTGTATGAACAATTTATGTGTAACATTAAAAAAAAAAAAAAAAAAATCTGTAATTGTATCATTTTAGTGGTATTTTTGCAGCTTATGTCTTTTGAAGTGTAAAGTGGCTCAGAACATGTTAGTGTGACTGAAAACAGCTGATGACAGATTGTTTATGAGATCCCAACATAACAAGAGCAGAGTTTTTTTTTTTTTTTTGCATTTTGCATTTTGCATTTTGACATGCATGGGCATAAAATTATCTTGTGTTGAATGAGTGGCACCTGTGTTGACCAATTTCAGAATAAATCATGTTTGGAGAGACTTAACCCTCACTTTTCCAGTGGAAACTCTCCAGCCTTTGAACCTTTTACATGGTGATATTTTAAGAAATATTGTGTTGTAGGATTTTTTACAACTGTCACAGAAAAGAGTATTGATGCATATAGGTCCCTGGTTTGATTTTGTTTAATTTAATATTTAAATGAAATCTATCCAAAGGAAATACAATAGAAATTTAGATTTCACATGAATTTAAATTTCACAGAATTTGACCAAATTTTAATGATATACTCTGGATTTATATGAAATCTTTGTAGATTTTTTATGGATTTTTTACTTGGATATTTTACTTGTGTTCTGTTGATTCAGTCCAAATTACCTCATTCATTTACACTTCCCTCTTCCCATAATTAGTCTCACTTTTATATGTGTTTTTTGAGCTGTTGAACTGAGAAGACAAACACAGAGGAGATGAATAACTCTACAGTGAACTTCACCACACCTGAAACATCTGCAAAGTACACAGAGGAAACTCTGGAAATCTGTGTACAGCATCAGTTTCATGGTTGGTTTTCCTACACACTCCTATGTTATATGGCTCATCATTACAGGAACAGGAAGTGGAGTTGCAACAGAGTTGTTCATCCTCTCTGTTTGTGAGATTGGTAACTGTCTGAATTGTTTGATATATACCCAGAGAAGAGAAGCGCGTTTAATCTCATTCTAATAACTTCTGTTAGCAAGTTTATCATACATGTTTCATATATAATCACAGGATTCTTTAGCATTCTAAATCACAATATTCAAGCACTTTGGTTCATTTATTTATTTTTTTATTTTTATGTGCTGGCTGGTTTTTTTCAGCCTGTTCTTTATCTGCATCAGGCTGGAAAACCCTCCTGCCTCTGTTTTCCATAAAACCTCCTATTGTGATAGTTTACTAAATAATGTACCTTCTGTACCTGTAAACACTAATTTAATTATCAATTGATTAATAACACTACATGTAGTTTTCTATTTAAATTATTTTACATATTGTTAATTTTAATTATAACATAACAAAAAAAATGAATGAATGAAAAAAAATGTGTATTAATAATAATAATAATAATAATAATAATAATAATAATATTATTATTATTATGATTATAATATTTTTTTTTTATTAAGTGTGTTTAACAGATATTGTTTATCAGATTTTTCATAGTTGATATTCATCAATTCATCACACTGCCACCTCACATAAAATTTGACATCCCATCATAACAAAGATGTGTAGAGTATTATTCTCTTTCATTTCGACCTGGTTGGTCATACAATTTCCATATCATGTGTTGAATGAGTGGCACCAGTTTCAGAATAAAGAATGTTTGGAGAGACTGAACATTCTCTTTTCCAGTGGTAGCTTCTGTTTCAAAGACGTAATTGGCCATTGATTTTTTAAACCCTTAAAATTTTACATAAAAATTTCCATAATTGGTGTGTTATGTGACGTGTGGCAAATTAAGTCATGCACACACTGTATATTTTTGTGGCAGTTGTGAATGCAGTCTATAAAACAAAGCACAGAGATTTATATACATCCAGAGAGACTGGACATTCACTCTTCAGGTGATTAACTCTTAACTCTTAACTTTTTATTTCTTGTTGTTAAAGTAAAAAAAAAAAAAAAAAAAAAAAAGTATTAAGTTAAAAAGACTGGGCTATTTCTGATTTATTGAACAGAATTAACTATTTAAATTTTCTCATGGAAAAATATGATACAAAATTTGATTATGCATATGAATGTAGGCTACAAAAGGGAAATATTACTGAATTTGTGTAGCCGTAATTTGAATTCATTTAATAATGATGTGCTCTGACTATTTGATTGCAAATAGGACATTTTTGTAGAATTACCGAATGGATTGTGTAAACTGTACTGTATGTATTAAAATGTATTCATTTGAATTATTAATGTTGCGTTAAATGACTTAGTCTGAATTACCTCATGTACACTTCTGTAAATCACAGCTGTGGATTACTTGTGTGAGCTGTTGAGCCGAGAATGAATAACTCTACAGTGAACTTCAGTGAAATCAATCAATTCAGTCCACTGGCCTTGTGGACAAAATCATTACTTGTTCAGTATTAATAATTAAATGTTTATTTTGTTAGCTGTGTGGCAACTGTGGCTTAACATTGCAAATATTAGGCCTAAGCATTCAAAAAATTCCCTCCTCAAGCGTTATGGCCATATGCCTCTATTCATATCTATAATGACAGTTTAATGACTTTGATGTCAGATGTCATTGGCTTTGCTGTGTTTTGTGACCAAATGCAACATTTTCATATAGTAATAACTTAACCGAAACAGCCCAGAATGACAATTAAACCCTTATTATTATCATTAAAGCTTACACATGGCACCTTGATATCATACTTACCTGATGACGTTAACAGCTAAAGAACCCATCTTTCTGTTCTTAATGGAAATATAAAAAGGCCTAAGGCTTTTTTTTTTATGCCAGGTGTTTAATGTGTGGCACCTGCTCTAGCTGTTAAAGGTTGCTTAGAAAGAGTGGATATTCAAATGATAAAAGAAAAGTCTTTGTGTTTTATTAGGTTGTTTTTAACTCCTTTTCATTTTTACTTGAAATATTTGCATTTATGGTGTTTTATGTGACATGTTACAGATGTCATGCACATATATATTTTCTGTGACAGCTGAAGTCAGTATACAAAACACGGCACACAGATGTATATACAGTACATCCAGAGAGACTCAACATTCACTCTTCAGGTGACAATTTTTAATAATTCATAATATTTTCTTGTTTTTCATTTAATTGTTGTCATAGCGTTTATCTGATGTTTTGGGTGAAATTCAGTGTTATTATGAAAAATTAAATTGAGCTATTTTTTTTCACTAAAAAGAAGTAAAAGTTTAATTGAAATAAATTCAACTGGAACACACACAAATAATATTTGTGGATTATTTGGATATGGATGTAAACTATTATGCAAAGTAAAAGCAAAACATATATAAAAACATTTGAAGTAATTTAATAATTGTGCGGTTTGGTTATTTGGATTTAATGCTGTATTTTTTATGTATTTATTTATTTTAATTTTACATATTGGACTCAATTTACTTAGTCTGGATGGGCTAGTTTATTTACACTTCTCTTTTTCCATAGATTTGGCATTCCATTTTCCATTTCCATTTGAAACTTTCAATTTTATATGCTTATGAGCTGCTGAACTGAGAAGACAAACACAGAAGAGATGAATAACGCTACAGTGAACTTCACCACACCTGAAACTTCAACAAACTACACAACTCTATTCATTGGGCTAATGGGCCGTGTGGAAATCGGTGTGTACAGCATCGGTTTTCTGTTTGGTTTTCCTACACACTCCTATGTTATATGGCTCATCTTAACAGAATCAAGAGTTGCATCAGAGTTTTTCAATCTCAATATGTCTGTTTGTGAGTTTATTAATTGTCTGAATGGTTTGGTCGCTATACTATCAGTTCACTTTTCAAATCTTACAATAACACCATTGGTTTTACAAGGACTTGTCTTCACTGGTTGTTCGCTGTTTCAGTGTCTGATGTGTGTTGAGCGTTACCTGGCAGTTGTTCATCCTGTAACCTTTCTGAAGTACAAACCTCTCAGATATAGAGTGATCTGCTGCACTGTGGTCTGGATAATCGCTCTTGGCTCCTGTTTGTGCTGCATATTCATTATAGTATCACTAAAACTACATGCATATGTATGGTTCTTCTCGCAGCAGTTCCTTCTCTTCTTCTCCATTCAGTTGTTTTGTCTTGTGGCTGTTCTCAGAGCTCTGAAGCAGTCAGGACCAGGACAGAGAGGGAGAGAGAGAGAGGAGGAAAACCACATGAAGAGAAGAGCATTTTATATAATTCTAATAACTACTGTGAGCATGACTATTATGCATGTCCCATTTACTATCACAGGATTTCTGAGCTTTCTGACACCAAAAAACACTCATGCGCTTTGGAACATAGGTTTAACTTTTTATGTACTGGCGGGTTTTGTTCAGCCTGTTCTTTATCTGCACCGGACTGGAAAACTCTCCTGCCACTGTTACTCATAAAACCTGCAATTGCGATAATATATTAATTTATGTTTTATTATGTTAATATTTATTGCTATATAAATGAAGTAAAATCAGTTATTTTTATCATTTTAATATAATTGTTTTAAGTTATTTTAGTAAGGCATGGTTGCTCCTTGTCAGTTATTTTTATTTTTCAATTAAATTCTTAAACAGCCGTAACTTTTTCTACATTGAGAGATTGCTAGTAATTGCATATGTTGTACTGAATTGTGAATTGATTTATAAACATTGAGAAATAAACATGGACTCCTAATAATAATAATGAACAGAATTATTGTTATAATTATTCTTGCCTTGAAATTATATCAAAGTATGAACTAACTTGCTTGAAATAAATATGCTTACACGAGCCTAAACCAATGAAAAGATTTGCTGTCCCAATCACCAAAGGATTTTAGCTCAGTTAAAAGTGTATTTCACACATCATTTCATTATAATATGACATTGTTTCCTCATAGGATGGATCATCAATTGTTGATTTTTTTTTTTTTTTTTTAATGCTGATATTTTAAATTTATGGCAAGAAGACTGCACAAGGTGGAAATTCAAAAACTGTCCCAATCATGGTTAATGCACCTGAGCAAGTATTTTAACCAATAACTGAATATGCATATTTTTGTTTGGCATTTTACTTGTATGTGCATCATTTCTCAGGTTTGAGACATGTTAATTTATAGGCCTATGTTTGCAGTGTGTAGCTATGTGTGTAGCTAAATAAATAAATAAAAAATCCACATTGATCGCTGCATCATTTATATATTTTTTTGGATATAAAAAGACTAGTATCTATCAACAAACTGATGTGATGACATATTTTATTAATACAAGTTTTTACATGTAATAAAATCAATGTATTCATTCCAGATAAAATCAAATGATTCATAAGCATTTCTATGTAAAATTCATTTTAGATACATGTTTTTCAATAGCCAGTGCTATCATTCAGTGAAAACACATGATAAAATGTGTACTAGAATAAAATTTTATATACAAACCTGACTTTTTAATAAGATCACATTGACTATAGGCAGACAAAATATAGCAGAATAAAAACAACCAAATGAAGCTGTAACAAAGTCAGTCAAATAATGATATAATTTATTAAAATATCACCATTGCAGGTTTTATTAGACACAAAGGCAGGAGAGTTTTCCAGCCCGGTGCAGATAAAGAACAAGCTGCACAGTACATAACAAACCAAACCAGTGATCCAAAGAATAGAATTATACTGCAGCAAGAAGAATTGTGAATGTAGTTGACTGTTTTTCTTGGAATCAATAAATAAGCAAAAGAAACAGCAGATCAGTGCAGCAGATCACTCTATATCTGAGAGGTTTGTACTTCAGAAAGGTTACAGGATGAACCACTGCCAGGTAACACTCAACACACATCAGACACTGAAACAGAGGACGGCCAGTGAAGACAAGTCCTGGTAAAAACCTAGGTGTGGTAATTTTGAGATACTTGGAAAGCAAACTGACACAATATGAAACAAACAATTCAGACAGCCTCCATTCTCACAAACAGAGAGACTGAAGTTGAAGAAATCAAATGCAACTCCACTTCCTGTTCCTGTGATGATGAGCCATATAACAGAGAAGTGTGTAGGAAGACCACACAGAAAATTAATGCTGAACATACAAATTCTCAGACTTTCTAATAACCAGACAGAATGAGTTGTAGAGTCTGTAGATGTTTCAGGTGAGGTAAAGATCACTGTAGAGTTATTCATCTCCTCTGTTTTTGTCTTCAGCAACTCACAATACTTAGGTCTACTGCAACTGTGATTTAGGCCTATTATAAAAAGAGATGTATAAACCAGGGAATTCAAGTGGAATCCCCATTTTCATGCAAATATAAAATTATTTAAAATATGGTTTTAGAAATTTAGTAATATTTTCTTTCAGAGCCTACAATCATACGTAAAATGTAATTTTGTGTCATATTTCAAGGGGTGTTCTTAGACCCATTTTACTCGAAGCCCAGTGGAAAACAGCTGTGCACCAGTAAAATATTATTGATAAATCCTTATGTGTCAATGAGATTGACGAATACCTATCTGACAATAAATCCACATTAAAAAAATAACCTAAACAATACTTATAAAATATCTATTCATACATCAGGTTAACAAGATTTATAGCCTATCTGTCTATAGATCTACTGTAAAACAGTAACCTGTTTATTACTTAAAAAAGCTTTATTTTCAATATTAATAATAATTGCAAAACATTTCTATATTGCATTCAATATTGTGAAATCAATTTTGATTACCACCTTTGAAGACTGACATTTCTAAGTTGAAGAAAATGAAAAAATAATAAAATCATGCCATGGTTTTATTTAGCAGTTTGGTTACTGTATACTTGTACTGTGTATAATTGATATAATTATGAGACTGATTAATTGGACATTTTAACATTTAACTGACCTTAAGTTTAATACTGAGGCTGACACTAAAACAAAAAATGTTGTTATTATTTACAAGTTAAAAATATAATAGTTATCTAAATCTTTGAAAAAGAAATCATCACTGGAACAGTGAATGATCAGTCTTGCCAAAAAAAATTTATTATGAAACTGGCCACCACAGGTGCCACTCATTTAAAACATGATATGCATCAAGCATTTAAAATGAGAATGAAAAAGTGCTCTATACATCTGTGTTATGATGGAATGTCAGATTTAATGAATGGCACTTATTCTGGCCAGTATGTTTCTTTAAAGATCGGAAAGACTTTATATTCTGGCAATAATTTCTTATAGACTGCCTTTACTTTAGAAACTTTATCAGTGTACTTAACACAGTGGGGGTTATCAAAATGTATATTTTCTGCATTACTGTAATTGACCTTTCTTTTCTATTGTAAATATTTACGTTTTTTTTTTTCACATGTCACATGTCATGTTGTAAATACAGTTTCACGTATTTCTTGTTTGTGAGGTCAGTCACAAAATGTTCTTTTGCACAATGTCATGTAGGGAAGATGGTAGAGAGTCGGATTCACATAAGGGTTCTTGTGGCCGCTGTGAGGTGGGGGGAGTGCTACAGTTCTCTCTCCACCTTCAATGCACAGACTTAGGTTTAAATACCCCCAACTGCTCCCCATCCGCAGTGACTGGACAATACAGTCCATCCAAAGTGACTGGACATTCACTATTCAAGTGAAAAACTCTTTTAAATTCTGTATATACTTATTAATAGAATAGGTTATTTGAAAGAACAGTCTTTAAAAAATTCTGTATATACTTATTAATAGAATAGGTTATTTGAAAGAACAGTCTTTAAAAAATCCTGAAATGTTATTTTGTTGTCTTGCATTATTTGTTAGTTTTAGAATGATAAAACAACAGACGAAGCAAGACACTTTCCTGAGAATAGTTTTTCATAAACTGCAACAAGACATTATTTCATTTAATTCATTTAGACTATTATCTGTGAACCTGAGTCGGGTTTTCATTCGTGCATTCATTATTTACATTAGAAGCTTTATCTTAATTAATAATTGTGCTTTCCAAATTTATATATATGACATATGTATGTACATTATTAATTTCCTTTTTGTTTTTTTCCTACACACTCCTATGCTATATGGCCCATCATCACAGGAACAGAAAGTGGAGTTACATCAGACTTCTTTAACCTCAATCTGAGGTCTGAATGTGTTTGTGAGATTGGTCTGTTTGTGAGATTGTTAGTGAGATTGGTGTCTGTGCCTGTATTTGATCTTGTGTTTTTTTTTTTTTTTTTTTTTTTAATTTTACACTATTAACATGGCTTTTATTAGGGCTAGGCAACACAGGCCATCCTCTGTTTAAGTGTCTGATGTGTGTTGACTGTTACCTGGCAGTGCTTCATCCTGTAACCTTTCTGAAGTACAAACCTCTCAGATATAGAGTGATCTGCTGCACTGCGGCCTGGATAATCATTCTTGGATCCTGTTTGTTCAGCATGTTTATTTTAGTATCTTTCAACTTTTATGTTCATGTATGCATACAGTCGATTCAGTTCTTACTCTTTGTCTCCATTCAGTCATTCTGCTGTTTGGCTGTTCTCAGAGCTCTGTAGCAGTCAGGACCAGGAGAGAGAGGGAAAGAAAGAAATGAGGAAAAAAACAATAAAGGGAAGAGCTTTTTATATGATTCTACTCACTACTGTGAGCATGACCATCACATATTGGCCATTTACTATCCCTGGATTCTTTTTTATTCTGACAAAACAGAATATGGAGCAACCCTTTTCTGTTTGTTTTATTTGTTTTGTTTTGGCTGGTTTTCTTCAGCCTGTTCTTTATCTGCACTGGACTGGAAAATTCTCCTACCTGTGCTCCCCATAAATCCTGCTATTGTGATTTTTCATTTATGTATTATTACTATTTTTTTTCTGATACATTTTTTAATTTATTTATGGATGGAAAATGCAAATTACTGTTGTTTTTCCAATAAAACATTTTATCAGTGGCCAAGTGCCACCCTTTCCATATCAAAAATTGCCACAAAGATAAACTTGTTGTCCATATAGAAACACAATTTATTATAAAAAAAAAATTAAAAAAAAAAAAAAAATCACTAATCACTAGTCAAGTTACAGTATGGATTAAAGATCTACTGTATAAAATAACATTAAATTAGTCTAAAAATGGCACACAGTACAAATGTAAATTACAGGATGTCAGTTAAGTAAGATGCAAATAAAATTAATAACATAAAATAAGAGTACAAGTAGAGTAGCATTTTTTTTTTCAGATAAACATTTTACAAATCAAGGAGATGCAATCATATATTCCTCTTGTCTACAGAACAGAGCATAGTGACTTATAAACATCCAGAGAGACTGGACAGAGCTAACAATTATTAACCATAATAATAATAATAATTATTATTATAATAATAAAAATAAAAAAAACCTTTGTCAATATATTAATTGGCAAACTACACATTACATAGCAGGTGTCCTTTTTTTTTTTTTTTTTTTTTTTTTTTTTTCTTATATTGTTTGTAAAAAAGATTTACATATTGATTTACATATATTGTTTTTGCAGATTATGGTCTGGCCTGTCAAAATGAGACAATCCATTACATAACACTTTTTTTAAGCCTCAATACTGAAGTTGAGATGTTGATAAAGAGCTGATTAATACAGGTGGTTGCTTATGATTCTAATATGCTGAAAATACACTATTATTTGAGATGTACACTTATCCTAAGCATTCATATAGGTTTAAATCTATACAATCTTTGAAAGCAATGAAAAATTCTATAACGCATGTATTAAATGCATAACCATTTTTCTCAAAAATTTTCAGCATTTTTAAACATATCACAAAAAATAACACAAACATACTACCCTCATTGAACTCAACCTCAAAATCCTCCAGCCCTGTTTCTTGGTGAACAATTACAATATCAAGTCAAGATAACTGAGCCTTAAGAAATGTAAACATAATACCATAATATGGTCAAACTTCTTTCCTTGAAGTGATTCTCAAAATGTCTAGCATTGTTTGCAAGCATTGTATTTCTTTCTGTATCAGTGTACAAACAGATCATTATCTGTCATTTTGAACCACCTTTTACTGTTAATATTTGCATATGATGTTTATATATTTGGAGTAATACAAATATATTATTGTGGCAGCTGTGAAGTGAGTCTACAAAACACAGCACAGATATTTATACATATCCAGAGAGACTGGACATTCACTCTTCAGGTGATTATATTTTGATTAAATTCTTGCTTTCAACTAAATATTTTTATTTATTTTTTTTAAAGCTATGAATGTAAACCACTTGTTTAAATCAATGGAATCCTTTTTATATTCTTAAGTAATTTAATATTTGAGTGGTTCTGTTATTTGGAATTAAATTGAGAATGTAGGAGAATGCATATATTATATAATTTGAATATGAATATTTTAAAACCCTTTCCATAGAAATATTATATGTAAGCTGCTGAACTGAGAATACAAACACAGAGGAGATGAATAACTCTACAGTGAACTTCACCACACCTGAAGCATCTACAAACTACACAACTCAGTCCACTGCATTACTGAAAAGTCTTGATATCTTTTTGTTCAGCATTGGTTTCCTGTTTGGTCTTCCTACACACTCCTATATTATATGGCTCATTGTCACAGGAACAGCAAGTGGAGTTGCTTCAGAGTTCTTTAACCTCAATCTCTCTGTTTGTGAGATTGCCAACTCTCTGAATGGTTTGATATCTGTACTATCAATTCATTTATCAAGTCTTCTGACATTATCAAATTTTTTGCAAGGAATAGGCATCACTGGTCGTCCTCTGTTTCATTGTCTGATCTGTGTTGAGCGTTACCTGGCAGTGGTTCATCCTGTAACCTTTCTGAAGTACAAACCTCTCAGATATAGAGTGATCTGTTGCACTGCTGCCTGGATAATCACTCTTGGATCCTGTTTGATCTGCCTGATTTTATTGCTAAATATCATGGTTGCATATCCTTGGTTCTTCTCACTGCAGTTTCTCCTCTTCCTCTCCATTCAGTTGTTTTGTCTTGTGGCTGTTCTCAGAGCTCTGAAGCAGTCAGGACCAGGAGAGAAAAAGAGAGAAAGAAAAGAGGAAAACCAAATGAAGAGAAGAGCATTTTATCTAATTTTAATAACTTCTGGGAACTTGGTTATTATATATGTTCCACTTACTATCACTGGCTTCTTTATCATTGTGATGAAACTGTTCATTGCATCATATAATCAGTGAGAATTATTGCATCATTGGATCAGGTGAGTTTTAGTTATGTACTGGCTCAAACTCACTGTTCAGCCTGTTCTTTATCTGCCACGGACTTCAAAACTATCCTGTCTCTGTTGCTCATAAGACAAATCAATTGTAACAGTGATTTTACCAAAAATTGAAATGGGAAAACAGATGAATATACTTACATGTTCTGACATCATAAATAATAATATAAATAAAAAAAGAAACAGAAAAATAAAAAACTTTAACTAAATTAAAAAAAAAAAAATTATAGATTCATACACATAAAGAAAAAGTTAAGATCTAAAAGCTAAACAACTTTTGTTTTATCGAAATGAAAGAAAGGAGAGTTTTAGATTCTTTCAGATAAAGAACAGGCTGAACAAAACCAGCCAATATATTCTTGATGTAAGATCAGTCTACAAAGAAAAAGTCACAGACTGACTGGACATTCACCCTTCAGAATGAAAAACTATTATAAATATGAGATCTAGATTGCTATTATAATTTAGATTATTATTAAAAGAGTCATAGCAGATTTGAAATAATTTAATACTTACAGTAAGTGTCCTGGTTATTTGAACTGTATTTGATTAGTTTCACACAGTCTGAATTATGTGAAATTTATTTTGAAATATTAAAAATAAAAAATAATGGGTTCCTTTTCTGAGAATATAATTCATGTTATGCTTATATGTTTTTCTTTCGTTTGACCACAGCAAATGTTTATTACAACATGATTTTATGTAAGAGATTTATGTACACAAGCTAGGCAATAAGTCAGAAAGCAATTATTATATAAATACACTGTGCTTTTGTAAAGTCCTTCACAACAAAACATTGAAACTACATGCAAAGTTTGGTTGAGTGTATGTGTTCAATGAATGTTGCGATTTCTGTGTCAAAGTTGTTGTTTTTTTTTTGTTTGGTTTTTTTATCACCATAGGATGAGTAACTCTACAATGAATGTCACCACATTTGGAGCATCTTCAAACTCCTCAACTCTTTACTTTGAGCAAATGGGCATTCTGCATATTTTCAATCTGTTGTTTGCTCTTCCTACACACTCCTATATTATATGGCTCATTGTCACAGGAGCAGGAAGTGGAATTGAATCTGAGTTCTTCACAGTTCATTATATACTGTTTGTGAGAATGTTTACAGTCTGAACACTGAGTTCAGTAATAAATTTGTTGTGTTTGGGAATCAAGTCTCACAGAAAATAACAGAATTTTTACAAAATGCTATCACTGGTCTTCATGTGTTTTTTGTCTGATCTGTCTTTCTCGTTACCTGGCCTGACTGCTTCAGCTCTGAGAACCTTTCTGAAGGAACATGGATACTTATCCTTGGCTCCAGTTTAGGCTGCATGTCATGGATAAATATATATAAAGGCTCCAGTTTAATGCATGCCTACTTTAGGCTTTATATAATTTATACATGGTTCTTCTCAGAGCAACCTTCACTTCCTCTATCATTCAGATGTTTGTTCCTTGTGGCTGTTCTACAGGATGAGCTCTGAAGCAACGCTCAGGACCAGATCAGACACTGAGAGAAGAGGAAAACCACATGATAGCAATTCCTTTCATATCGTGTTAATTTCTACTGACTTGCTTGATTATCAACACAACAAACATTTACTGATCACAGGTTCAGTTTTTCAACAATCTGACGCAAGAGAGAGATTAATGAAAAACTTTACTCAATGGATTATTTTGTTGTGACTTTGGTTGGTATGATATAGGAGTGTTCTAGGATCTGCAAACAACACTGGAAAATCTGCAGAATGTCCATGTTGCTCAAAGTAAAGAGTGAGGAATTGTAAGATGCTCCAAATGTGGTGACATTCATTGTATCTTCTACTACTCCTGTAGATAAAAAAAAAAAAAAAAAACCACAACAACTTTGACACTGAAATCACAACATTCATTGACTATCATACACTCAACCCAAATCTTTGCATGTAGTTTCAATGTTTGTTGTGAGAGCACTTACAAGAACAGTTTATTTATATATTATTGTTTTATTTTGGCTGGTTTTGCCTAGCTTGTGTCTAAATCTCTGAAATAAAATCTGTTGTAATAAACATTTGCTGTGGTCGAAACGATAAGAAAAAAGTTGTTTAGCTTAACATGAAATGATAAATCTCAGAAAAGGAACCCATTTCATTTTTTACTTTGTAATTTTTTCATTTATAAATTTCACATAATGTCAGACATGTAAACATAATCAAGTACAGTCATTGACATCACGTTTTGTATACTGTAAGTATTAACTTCTTTCAAATCTGCTATGACTCTTTTAATAATAATCTAAATTATAATAGCAATCTAGATCTCATATTTATAATAGTTTGTCACCTGAAGGGTGAATGTCCAGTCAGTCTGTGATGAGTTTTGTAGACTGATCTTACATCAAGAATATATGTGCATGAATTCATCTGCTACATGTCACATACATGTAAATCACCAAATATGCAACAAAACACCAAAAACAAAAAAATTAAAACCAAACAAATGTAAAAAAAAATTCACAAAGGCAAATTTAAAATATTGACCCAAATCTGCAAAATAAAAAAATTGGCATGATTGTTATGATGTAATCTTATTTCTAAATGAAAAATACTAGAAGCTAAAACAAGAGAATTTGGTAAAATACTACAATTGCAGTTATGAGGCAACAGAGTGATTATTACATTGCTAATTCTCACTGATTAAATCATAAAAAGAACAATTCACATAAAAAAACACACCAATTATACAAATACAAAAAAGATTAACATATAGTTCATATTGAAACTGTTTTAATTTATTCATGTTTGTTAGTTTAGCATATTTCCAGTTATGCACTGGCTGAGTGCAAACTAAACCATCGAGGTGAAGGAGGTTTTTCAAAACATGGTGGTTCATGACTGTCTATGCAGTAAAAAGTGACATTTTTAAATACGCATTGCAATTTACTTATAACCAACAAAGGTGGTTGAAAATCAGCAGAATTTTTCTTTAAGTTTAAATAAATAAATAATTTCTTACAAACTCATGATATTTTCTGTGTGATTGTGGCTATAAAATAAATAAATAAATAAATAAATAAATAAATAAATAATAAGAAAAACTCAAACAGAATCTCAAACCAGTCCTCTGGTTATTTGCACAAGGAAATGTTTAAAATGTAACTTGAAATCAATTTTTTTTTTTTTACTTGTTTGGACTATGTATTCACTCAGATTCACTCAATAAATTGAGCTGTAAAATCTTTCAAAGATTGGAGCTTTGAAACTATATACAAAGTTTTGTGTATGTATAGTGAGAGAGAGATTTATGTGCCAAAGTGCTGAAAAACATTCTGATTATGTGTTAAAATGCAGGAATATTTTCTTCATTTTTATCATGTTTGTGTTTAAAAAAAAAATGTTAAGAAGGAAAATAATCCTGAAACCAAAATGTAAATGTGATTGTACTGTACCAATTAGCATGTAAGGATTTATTATAATTCTTTTTTAAATACAGTCTGCTAAGGGACAGTTGCTATGGATACAGATGAGGGAAAATGTGATATTTATATTGTTCAGTCAAAAATGAAAATTCTTTCATGTGCTTCTGTGTAACACAAAATGAAGATATTTTGAAGAATCTATGTCCAAACGATATTGACAATGATAAACAATACTGACAACGATAAACAATATTTAATTGTATGAACAAATAAAACAGACACCCCCACCCCTAAATATATTTTGTTTCACAGTAGAAAGAAATTCTTACAGGTTTGGAATGACATGAGAGTGAGTAAATGATGATAGAGTTTTCATTTTCGGGTGAACTATCCATTTAAATTATTGTATAAACAAGGATTATGAAATCAAACTTTTTCTGTCAATTTCCCATAGACGTTTTACATTTTCTGTGAGCTTTTGAGCTGAGGGGCAGTTAGGAAGATGAATAACTCTACAGTGAACAACTTCACACCTGGAGCATCTTCAAACTCCACATCTCTTTACTTTGGGCCACAAATCTTTCTGGACATTTTCAATCTGTTGTTTGGTCTTCCTATGCACTCCTGTGTTCTATGGCTCATCATCACAGGACCAGGAACTGGAGTTGCATCAGAATCCTTCTTAATCAATATCTCGGTTTGTGAGATTGGTAACTGTCTGAACTCTCTCGTCTCTCTACTTAACAGTTGGGTTCGGAATCCAAGTCTCAAGGCAATAACACATTTTTTAATAGGACTCGGCATCACTGCTCGTCCTCTGTTTCAGTGTATGATCTGTGTTGAGCGTTACCTGGCAGTGGTTCATCCTGTAACCTTTCTGAAGTACAAACCTCTCAGATATAGAGTTATCTGCTGCACTGCAGCCTGGATAATCACTCTTGGTTCCTGTTTTTTCTGCATCTTTTTTTTTGGCTTGTTTCCAATTACATATACATGGTTCTTCTCACTGCAGTTCGTCCTTTGGCTTGTTTCCAATTACATATACATGGTTCTTCTCACTGCAGTTCGTCCTCTTCCTCTCTGTTCAGCTTTTCTGCTGTGTGGCTGCAGGGCCGGCGCTAGCCATTTGGGTGCCCTATTGCAGAGAGAGGGAGAGAGAGAAATAGGAGGAAATAGCCACACGTGAAGAGAAGAGCATTTTCATCTCATTCTTCATAACTCACTGTGAACATGGCTGTCATATAGCGACGCGGACGCGCCGACGCCCCTGTGCATACTACATTTACAAAAACAAAATTTTTATTTATATCAGGATTGGTTCATTTTGACTCAAGAGTATTTGGGGAAGGGGGGCAAGATCTTGTAATATTACTGTTGGTATTATATTTTATATTTGTTATTTTGGCTGTGAGACTCTCCTTCAGCCTGCTCTTTATCTTCACCATACTGGAAGACTCTCCTGTCTCTGTTGCTCATAGAATGTACAATTGTAAAAGTTTACCTAATTATCTTATTTTATCTTCTTGTATTTTTACTCTTTTAGAAATAAGATTACATCAAAGGCTAATGATTTGTTTTTGTGTGTGTTGTTATTGCATTTCATATCATTCTAATACCTACTGTGAGCATGACTATCGTATACTGTATGTGCCATTTATCTCAGGATTGTTTTTCAATCTTACACAATAGTAAATTAAGTAACTATTTATTGTTAAATGATTTTGTTTCATTTTGGCTGGTTTTGTTCAGCCTGTTCTTTATCTGGTATAATCTAAAGCTCTCCTGTCTTTACTTTCAATAAAACATTAAGTTGTTTAGCTTTTAGATCCTAAATTACTAAATCTTGTTTTCTTTTCTTTTTTCCCATTTCAACTGAATTGTTTATTTATTTATTTATTTATTTGTTTATTTTACTGTTTATGATGTCAGAACATGTAAGTATATTCATCTGTCATTGATGTCAGCCGTCTTTAATGCAGACACGATAGGACAATGTATGGTGTGATTTCACTGTTATCACATATTTGTCTGTAAACACACACATGGTTATAATAAAATGATGTGTGAAAAGAATTACAATTTAAATTGAACAGATTAAATTTATTAATTTATGTTTATTTACACAAATGGTCAGTTATGCACAACTACAACATCAAGGGGAAGTAGGTTTTTCAAAAAGTGGTGTTACATGATAATTAAATTGGTCATTTATTTGGAAAGATGGACTTTTTTTTATCAAATTTGACTCTCTATGTAGTAAAAAAGTGACATTTTTGTTGATTTACGTATATTATTTACATATATTTTATATGGACCCATTTCTGCTGGCAGAATTCTGTCAGTGCAGTAAGGCAGCACCATAGAAAAACAGGGTTGGGGTCCAAATGCAGGAGAAACTTATTAACTTAATAAATAGAAAGGCAGAGAAAAAATAAAAAATAAAAAACAGGTTACAAACTGAATGACAGGATAGGGATACAATATGGCACTAGAGCTTGCATCAACCAAACCTTCAAACAAATAATTACAATTACAGTTCAGCAAGGCAGAGTGGTGGGATTGCGGTGTATAAATAGTCCATGACAATGAGAAACAGCTGAGGGTGTAATAAGTGACAGGTTTGTGGAGTTTGGGGAATGGAGTCCGGGAGGACGGGAGATGGCGACCTCTGGTGGTGAGAGGGAGAAACCCAGGGCCCAGACTCAATGACAATTTTTTTTTCTGTTAAAATGGGATGGCAGCTAAACTGCCTTTTGATGATGCAGACCATGAAGATACAAAGCAGTCAATGGGGCAGTAACCTTTCAAAAGGTATTAATCTGTAAACGCTAGGTACAAATATATGTACTTTTGAAGTACTAATATGCATCATTTATAGAGGTAAATAAGGTTTTTAAAAAGTGTACCATTTGAAAAGATACTTCCCCAGTGACATCTTTTGTACCTTTTTTCTGAGAATGTAGGACCACAAATTTAATTCATACACTCTACATTTCCAGAGACTTTAAATTAATTAACAAATTATTTTTTGTATAAAATGTCTTTTCCAAAAGTACACAAATAAAAAATTATTTTGTACAAACTTGGGAACACCAGTTTTTGGCGATTGTACAAATCATGCTGTAAAATCTTTCATTACACAGCGCTGAAACATGCCAATTAAGGGTTAATGTATTGGTTAACATTTTTATTTATTTATTTTTTTATTATTTTTTTATTTATTTCTTTACTCTTTTTTTTGATAGAATGGCTACATTTTCTGTGAAATTTTGAGGTGAGAGACAAACACAAAGGAGACGAATAACTGTACAGATAAGTTCTTACATGAAACATTCTCCACAACTCACACTGGGCTGCTGAAATTTTTGGATCTTTGTCTGCACAGCTTTATTTTCCTGTTTGGTTTTCCTACACACTGCTGTGTTATATGGCTCATCGTCACAGGAACAGGAAGTGGAGTTGCATTTGGGTTCTTCAACCTCAATTTTTCTGTTTGTGAGCTGACCAACTCTCTGAACATTTTTCTCCATGTAGTTGATCACTGGTTTTCAAGTCTCAAAACTATAATTTATTTATTATTTGGACTAAGCAGCACTGGTCATCCACTGTTTCAGTGTCTGATATGTGTTGAGCGTTACCTGGCAGTGCTTCATCCTGCAACCTTTCTGAAGTACAAACCTCTCAAATATAGTGATCTGCTGCACTGCAGTCTGGATAACCATATGAAGAGTAGAGCATTTTATCTCATTATAATAACTACTGTGATCATAATTATCACATATGTGCATGTCCGGACTGGGCATTATTTTATTTATTTATTTCTTATTAGTATTATTAATATTTTATATTTATGCCTTCGCAATGTACCAAAGTTTGATCATTTTTCACTCGATAATAAATCATAAATCGGTTAGTCTTGATTGCTGGGGAAGTCATGGCCTAATGGTTAGAGAGTTTGACTTCTAACCCTATGGTTGTGGGTTCGAGTCTTGGGCTGGCATTACCACAACTGAGGTGCCCTTGAGCAAAGCACTGAACCCCCAACTGCTCCTGGGCACCGCAGAATAAATGGCTGCCCACTGCTCCGTGTGTGTTCACTGCTGTGTGTGTGCACTTTGGATGGGTTAAATGCAGACCATGAATTCTGAGTATGGTTCACCATACATGGCTGCATGTCACGTCACTTTTATTTTATCAAAGAAAGATAAACACATAAAGATTACTTTCAATTATAAATAAATATAAATTAATACCTTCCGCGTCTCCGCAGCACAGCATTGTAGCGCACATTGATCAACCCGACAGGATTGCGTTCAATTCTGACTCAAGGTTATTTTCTTATATATATATATATATATATATATATAATATATATATATATATATATATATATATATATATATATATATATATATATATATATATATATATATATATATATATATATATATACTGCCTTGGTTTTGTTCAGCCTGTTCTTTATCTGAACTTGGTTGGAAAACTCTTCTGTTTTCAATAAAACATTTATACATATATTTTCCATTTCAATGATTTTTAACTGTTTACGACGTGAGATCATGTATACAGCTATATTCCTTTGCAGACAAGACAAGACAGATATATGGTGCGATTTCACTGTTATATATTATTTGTCTGTAAACACGCACATAAATATAATAAAGTGATACAAGGAAAAGAAAGTGTTGCCGGTCTGTGAGTTTTATTCATACATTGCTCATTCTCACTGATATTAAAATAGTCACTCTTCAGGTGATAACTCCTTTAATAAACTGTTTTCTATATGAATGCAGACTATCTAGTAAACTTTAAATTGTTGTTGATACTAGAATATCTGATTTTGGTAAATTGTATTCAAATTGGAGGCTTTGCCATATTCATTTTAAAATTATATTCAAATCTTACATCTTTGACTTTGTTTCACACAGACTAAATTATGTGAAGTTTGTTAATTTAATAATGATATACAGTAACAACAGATATAATCAGACCCATTCCTGAGAATAACCCATTTACTAAACTGCTGTTTATTTCAACTTCATTTTACTTATTTTGAGCATTGTGTATGCACCTGAGACAGTGAGCATTTTTGATTTTACATCCTAAAAGATGTGCTTGAAGGGACTGTGTCCCATTTAACTAGTCTGTTCTGTTAAAATGGGACATCATCTAAATAGCCTTTTAATGAAATCAGATACTTTGCATGTGGCTTGTATGACATCTGTGCAGTGTAAAGTGTCTTAGAAAATGATAGTGTGACTTTCTATCATTTGCTATAATTCATTTTATGTACTTTGTATATTGATATATTACTAAAACTAATACTGATTTTACCTTAGAAATGTGATTTGATGAATGTCAGCCAGTAGTTTGAGATATGACTCTTTTTTAACCTGTTTACATTTTACATTTGCATTTCTGGTGTTTTATGGGACATGTATAAGATGAAGTCATGCACATACATTCTTCTGACAGCTGTGAAGTCAGTCTAGAAAACACAGCACTGAGATTTATATACACCCAGAGAGACTCAACCTTCACTCTTCAGGTGATAAACTTCTCTTGTAAACTTGGTATTTTCTGCATAGGCTACAAGAGTAAACACTTGATTTTTGTTATTAATAGAATTTTGTATTATTAATAGAATATCAGACATTTTCTATTTCATTTTCATTGGACTCTCAAAGTATAGAATGTATTGAAAATGTATGGTTAAATCACATTGACTTGATTGGATTTATTTCAGTAACAGTTGAGTTACATTTGTTCATTTTAAAATGCTAAAACAATGGATATAATGAAACCTTTTTTTTTCTGAGGTTGACACGTCTGATAAACAGCACATACAAAAAAAATTACTCATTTTGATAATTCTGTGTAAACAGGAAACTGTGTGTGTGTGATTGAGACAGAGATGAGTGTCATGTTGAGCGTATTGTTTTAGTCTTGAAGTACACATACTATCTCTACGTTTATGGTTTCTTACACAATAATAAACCACAGGATGCTTTTAAATATTTTTAAGCAGACTATGAAAATATAATTCATGAAGATACTGTCACGGTAGGAAATCCATTGTTTCCTCCGTGTCATGTTTTGTGTTTGTTGTTGTACTCACGTAGTCTCCATGTGCTCGTTTGGTTGATTGTTGTCACCTGTGTGTTTGATTGTCTCGCTCCAGCTGATCCTCATCTCCACTCAGCTACATATACTCACTCATCTCTCTGTCTGTTGTCAGATCCTCATTCATGTCTACACTGCCTAGTTGGTTTACCGTCTTCCGTGTTCGTGTGCTGGATTGTATTCGTGTTGTCGTCTTCGTGTCAGTGTTCCGGTCTGTTCCTGGTTTCATCCATTGACCGTCTTCACCTTCACCTGCGACTTCACCATCCAGCTCTTCTCACGCCACCGTCGACCTTCGTAGCCATTGCCTACATTCTGGACTCTGATTTCAATAAACTTCATCTCAACTCCTTCAATAAACACAACGACTTTATTCTCGAAAATAAGATACTTTATGGTCTTTATGTTTCCTTCTTGATCCTCTGGGAATCTATTAATTTATGTGCTCTATATTTCTATGGGACTTCAAATTAGATTTAATTCAGTTATATTTCCATTCAGAACAAATTAGACAGAAACTACATCCATATCATTGAAAATACGCATTTAGTTATTGAATGTTTAAGGACTGAATCCTTAATAAGTTTACCTGACATCACCTTACACTTTTCCCTCCATAGATTATGCCTGCAATGCTATTACAATTTTTATGAGGTTCTGAACTGAGGGATAAATAAGAAGATGAATAACGCTACAGTGAACTTCACATCTGAAGCATCTACAAACTCCATATATGATGCATTCGGGCAAATAAAAGACCTGGACATTTGTACGTGCAGCATCAGTATCTTGTTTGGTTTTCCTACACACTTCTTTGTTACATGGCTCATTGTCACAGGAACAGGAAGTGGAGTTACATCAGAATTCTTCAACCTAAATCTCACTTTTTGTGAGATTGGTATCTCTCTGAATTCTTTGCTGTATTTAATTTATTCTTACATTGGGATTTCACATCTCAATAGATTAGCATGGTTTTTATTAGGACCCTTCATCACTGGTCGTCCTCTGTTTCAGTGTCTGATCTGTGTTGAGCGTTACCTGGCAGTGGTTCATCCTGTAACCTTTCTGAAGTACAAACCTCTCAGATATAGAGTGATCTGTTCTACTGCTGTCTGGATAATTACTCTTGGCTCTTGTTTGTTCTGTATGTTTATTACAGAGCAATTTAATTTACAGATGTACATATACTTCTACTCGATTCAGTTCCTTCTCTTCCTCTCCATTCAGTTGTTTTGTCTTGTGGCTGTTCTCAGAGCTCTGAAGCAGTCAGGACCAGGAGAGAGATTGAGAGAAAGAAATGAGGAAAACCACATGAAGAGAAGAGCATTTTACCTCATTCTAATAACTACTGTGACTATGACTATTATATATTTACCTTTTTTTATCTCAGGATTCATTTTTATTCTTATGCAGTGGGTTATTGGGGACCTTTTTTCTTTCTGTTACTTATGTTTTATTCTGGCTGGCTTTGTTCAGCCTGTTCTTTACTTGCACAGGACTGGAAAACTTTACAATCTTTGTTCTCCATAAAACATGCAGTTATTTTACTAATTTCATTTACTGAACATTTTACTGTTTTTGTTGTTGTTAACTTTTACCTAGTTTCTACAAAATAAATATTCATACTCCTTTATGACAATGAAACATGCTGATGTGAACCTATATGTAATTTAATATTGTTTATTTAGAGAGATCCTCCACCTTACTGATTTACTTATGCATATAATTTTGACTGTCTCATTCTACATTCAGATAAACTCTATTTTGTATGTTTGTGTGTGTGTTTATTGTATAATTATGTGTATGTATTTGTGTTTTCCAGTTTGAGGACAGTCAGAGATTATTTCACTGGACCTGAAATCCCAGCACACATATATTCTAGTAATATACATCTTTAATTTGATAAATGTTATATACATTTGCATAGCAGGTGTTGCACCTTTTTTTTTTGCATATACATCAAACTAAGGTTAAAGTATTTAGTTACATGCACACATATAGTTAAGGGTCAAATGATAAATGTCTAAGTGCTGTTTGGGGAACAAGTGTCAAGTCAAAATCAAGTTTAATTGTAGGTGATCAGATCAGAGTAATTGCAAAATATAAACATTCTTATGAAAACATTGTTATACAACACAATTTTATATTCTCCAAAGACAGGTAGAGGTGATTCATTACATAAATCAACTTTTTCTTTGTTACTGTTACGTTGCTTTTTGCATGTTTTGCAGATGTTCCAACATGAAAGCAAGTTCAATATTCTCTAAAACATGAACAGGGTGACGTTTTATGCCAGTTCAGAAATGAAATGTCCAGTGAGATTTGCAGAAATCTGAAATTCTATATAGGGATTTGAGAATTTAACAAATGACTAAGTTAATGGCCTCCTGACACTGACTTATTGATTGATTGATTGATTCTTTTTTTTTTTCAATTATTGCTTTGTCCAGTGAAATCTGGTTGCAGCTTCCCCATCAAACCAAAATGCATTTTTTATTTTTATTTTTTCCTGTTCATACAGATAATGTATTTTCATAAATATTTACATATCTGATGTTTTTTGTGATGTGTAGCAGATGAAGTCACGCACATCATTCTTATGACAGCTTCAAAGTCAGTCTACAAAACACAGCACTGAGATTTATACAGTATACATCCAGAGAGACTGGACATTCATTCTTCAGGTGACAAACGTTAATAATTTCTTGCTTTCAACTCAGTAATATTCTAGTTTGCTGTGAATATTATGTATTTTATAAGGTTTATGAACATGTAAGATGGTTTAACTTTCACATGAAACAGGGTTCTACTTACATAGATCTACTTCCATTAATTTGCAAAATAAATAAATAAATATTTTTTTTTGTTGTTGTTGTTTTCTGAACCAGTAGCCTACTATGCCCCACTTTCTATAAAATGGGGCAATTGCAACTTTGCAAGGACAGTCTGGCATTTCTGACTCACAGTTTGTAAGTATGTTTTCATATTTAAAGAATTCGGCCAGTCACAATGCACTGGATAGCTGGCCAATTGGCCAGCGTTTCAGAAAGGCGGGGCATAGAGGAGCAACAATAATGTAAATTTATTTGGAAAATAATGTTTCTTTGAACCGTAAACCACGTAAACACATTGCATTACACCAAATACACAAAATAATGTTCTTTTTAGCAACGTCATATGACCCCTTTAAAACAAAATGATTCATTAACGAATGAAACACCACTACAGTGTTTTTGTTGTTGTTGTCGTTGTTTTTATGAGATGCTGTTGATTTTTTTTTTTTTCTTTTCTTTTTTTTTTTTATGTGATAAATGTGTTGCACCTGTGCAGGCCAGATTTATGAGGTTCAGGAAGACACAGTTTTTACATTTTTTACAGTTTTTACATCACACAGTTTTTACAGTTGATACATTTTGTTTAAAACCATTTCATGGCAAAAAAAGTTTGTCTGATGAAATAACAAAATATCAAAATCAGATTTGTCATTTTTTGCATTGTAAATAAAGTGTTGTCATTGTTCAAGAATGTAACTGGCTTGTAATCATAATCTGTATCAAAATGTTGTTGTTCATTTATATTTATATAATAATATGCAATTTTTTTCATTCTGTTAACACTCTTCCTGTTTTTGTATTTTAAATTCAAGTCAGTGATTGGCTGTCAATTCAAATGTTTAGTCTGATATAAAATATGTCTGTCTATTTGAACACGTTGTTTAAATCATATATGTATTTGCATATCTGGTGGTTTATGTGACATGCAGCAGAACTTTCATATGCATTCTTGGGACAGCTGTGAAATCTACAAAACACAAAACAGATTTCTATACACCCAGAGAGGCTGGACATTCACTTTTCAGGTGATAAAACTCTTCTTAGATATTTTAAATATTTTATGTATGACTGTAGGCAACATAAGTGAACATTTGCTTGTTTTTATTAATAAACATGATACTTCAAAGTCATTTTTTAGAATGTATTGAAAATGTAAAATTGTACTTCAGATTGTTGTTTTGTTCCATTTGCAGTCTGAAATGTTACTTTTGTTAATTTTAAAATAAAACCTATATAATTGGATCTTTTTCGAATGACCAGTCTATTCTGGTTCAACCTGAGAATGTGTGTTTTGAGAATTTTTCTTTATAATGTTAATCATTTTACATATCAGTTTTGCAGTCTAGCAAGAATGTCTTGAAAGAACTGGCTCATTTCAGCTGTTCTGATAAACTGGGACAGCAGCTTATATGAAATCAGTTGGGATACTTTGCAAATTTCAGTATTTATAGACCATGACGAGGTCTACATGGTCTTGAAATATATTGACATAATCATCTGGGCATCCAGAAAAACTTGAATGTGCTCTTTATTTTTATGAGACTATAAAGTTAATTTACTCATCTTTTAAACTTTTTATGTTACATTTCATAAACTACACAGAATCTACATTCATAACAGAAAATGATATTAAAACTATTTAATTTTTAGGGACAAAATTTATATGGCCCAGTCTTCCTGACATTACCCTACTTTTCCCCCTGTAGAGGCAAAATTAGTACCAGTTTTGTGGACAAACACAAAGGAGATGAATAATTCGACTATGAACTTCACCACGCCTGAAGCATCTACAAACTCCACAAATCATTTATTTGCGATAATAACCATACTGGACATTTATATTTACAGCTTCAATGTTTTTCTCGGCTTTCCTACACACTTCTATATTATATTGCTCATCGTCCAAGGAACGGGAAATGGAGTTGCATCAGACTTCTTCATCCTCAATCTCTCTGTTTCTGAGATTGGTATTTGTCTGAACTCTTTGTTTTCTGTATTTTATTATTTTACTGGGGTTTTATATCTACGATTATTAGGGTTTTTATTAGGACTACTTGTCACTGGTCGTCCTCTGTTTCAGTGTCTGATCTGTGTTGAGCGTTACCTGGCAGTGGTTCATCCTGTAACCTTTCTGAAGTACAAACCTCTCAGATATAGAGTGATCTGCTGCACTCCGGCCTGGATAATTTGTCTTGGCTCTTGTTTGTGCTGCATGTTTACTACAGAACAATTTAATTATGAGTTGTACATATACTTCTACTTGATTCAGTTCCTCCTCTTCTTCTCCATCCAGTTGTTTTGTCTTGTGACTGTTCTCAGAGCTCTGAAGCAGTCAGGACCAGGAGAGAGAGGGAGAGAGAGAAAGGAGGAAAACTGCATGAAGAGAAGAGCATTTCGTCTCATTCTAATAACTACCGTGACTATGACTAATATATATATGCCATTAATTATCTCAGGATTCTATTTCATTCTTACTCAGCAGTTTATTGTGAACCTTTTTTCTGTTGGTTTGCTTTGTTTTATTCTGGCTGGTTTTGTTCAGCCTGTTCTTTATCTGCACCGGGCTGGAAAGCTTTCCTGCTTTTGTTGTTTTTAGTATGTTTTAATTTTCAATGGAGAACATTTGACGCTCTAAAAAAAAAAAAATAATAATAAATTGCATTGCATGTGTTAAATGTGTTGCACCTGTGCAAACCTGATTTATAAGGTTTAGAAAGACACCTCTTTTTAGCTTTCAAAAAAATTATGTAACAATAATTTGTTCTGTTGTCAGCCTAGATGTAGAAGTTATCAGTTGATTAATTTTGTTTAAAACCATTTTAAGAAAAATTAAGATTGTGTCTGATAAAATAAAGAATATCAAAACAGCTTATCAGAATTGTCATTTTTTGCATTAATCTAAAAAAAAGTGTTGTCCTTGTTCAAAAATGTAACTAGCTCGTAATCATAATATGTATCAAGTAGTTGTTGTTGGTCATTTATAGCACGAACAAAATATAGTTTTATTTTTTCAGGGAGTTTTCAGTGAGACCAGTTCCAGCTTTCACAATAAAATGATTTTGTTTTTCTCTTCCTGTTAACACAAAGAATACCGTCTTTTTCAAACTCATTTTACTTTTAATATTTGCATATCTGATGTTTTATGTGAGGTGTAGCATATAAAATCATGCACATATTATGTCCCTGTGGCAGCTGTGAAGTCAGTCTACAAAACACAGCACACGGATTTATACACATCCAGAGAGTCTGGACATTTACTCTTCAGGTGACAAATCTTTATTATTTGTTTCATTTATTTATTATTATTTTATTTTATTCCATATTGTGTTTTTTAACTCCATAATATTCAACATTTTTGCTTCAGGGTTTTGCATGTAAGATGGTTTAACTACAAAGCAAAACAGATTTGATTTATTTTGGTAGAGTTTTAGATTAGTCGAGAAAACATCCATTTAAAGATAATATAATAAATGAATGAGATCTTCTATATGAACTATAAAAGTAAAATTTGACAAATGAATGTCAAACTACTTTATTTGAATTTGACAGGATCCTTTCATGAGCCTAAATATATGTTGTTTTTCTCAGCTGAAAAGACAAAAACAGGGAAGATGAATAGCTCTACACTGAACTTCAGCATGCATGAAGAATCTACAAACTCCACAAATGTTTCTTTTGGGCTGTCCAGTTGGGGCATGTTGGAGAGTTCTCTGTTTTGCTTCAATTTGCTGTTTGGTTTTCCAACGCACTCCTATATTGTATGGCTAATCATAACTGGAACAGGAAGTGGAGTTGCATCAGAGTTCTTCATCCTTAATCTCTCTGTTTGTGAGACTGCTTACAGTCTGAGTGCTATTTTCCATTTACTGTCATTTTTCTTTTCAAAACTCATGATAAGACAACATTTTTTTCAAGGATTCGCCATCACTGGTCGTCCTCTGTTTCAGTGTCTGATCTGTATTGAGCGTTACCTGGCAGTGCTTCATCCTGTAACCTTTCTGAAGTACAAACCTCTCAGATATAGAGTGATCTGCTGCACTGTGGTCTGGATAATGACTTTTGGATCCTGTTTGCTCACAATGTTCATTTCAAAGAATGTTACAGCGCACACATGGTTCTTCTCAACACAGTATCTATTCTTCCTCTCCATTCATTTGTTTTGTCTTGTGGCTGTTCTCAGAGCTCTGAAGCAGTCAGGACCAGGAGAGAGAATGAGAGAGAGAGAAGAGGACAACCACATCAAGAGAAGAGCATTTTATCTCATTCTAATAATTACAGTAAGCATGAGTATTATATATGAACAATACATAATAATAGGATTTTTTTTCATTTTGACTCAGCACTTAATTAAGGAACTCTTTTCTTTTAATTTTATTTGTTATATTCTGGCCGGTTTTGTTCAGCCTGTTCTTTACCTGCACAGAGTTGGAAAACTCTTCTGCCTTTGCTTTCCAAAAAAACATTAAATTGGCTGTCTCATCCATTACACAAAGAAAACATATTTCCTAATATATGAATGTTCAATATATTAAACAACATAATGGTATATTAGAAATTATACAGAAAAATATATTGTGTAAATATATTACAATATATTGAATAATATATAAGGAATTGCTGCTTTTCATATGTTGCAAAATATATGACAATATATTTACTTATATATCACAATATATGTCGTTTTATATTCAGTAATACAATTTGTAATACTGTATATAGATGTGCATGTGATAAGATATGGTACTGCATGTGTAAAAATATACTGAACACATATTCATGCAGTATATACATGCACATATATGCAAATGTATATTTCTTATATTTAACAATCATTTCTGATATACATGTTTCATATTTTAAAATATAGCTAGCTTACAATAGTATAAGCACACCTGCTCATAATAAAGCACTTGGTGAACAGACTATCACTGTGTTGAACAGTACTCTACCATTACTTTTTAAATAGACTAACACATAATTTAACAGTGTTTGGCCAATCGTCTTCCTAACCACAGGCTATACTCTTCTGCACAATGGTAACCCCACAAACTTACACATATACCTGAAACCCTTTTACATTTCAAAATAATACAATATTAACACTAGTAAAAATCCCCCTGTACTAATATTGAGCAAAAACACATGAAATAACACTTAATTTTAACATTTTTACTCTCCTTTAACAGTCAGAAGAAAAGCATGCCTGGAACTAGAAATCTGCTGTAACTCATTCCGTGAATGTGTGTATATATGTGTGTACATATATATTGGAACATCTATGTGCAATACACTAAAGAATCAAACAATTAATATTTATTTTTCTCTCCATTTCTAAATATACCATATGTATACATCAATAAATTGCTATATATTGTCAAAGTATATATTGCTGTTTGTTGAAAAATATAATAAATAGCATCAAATATATAAAAATGATTAAAACTAATCCAGATTAATGTAATTATATTTAAATGAAATTTTTGCAGTATATTACCATATATATATTTTTTTGTTTGTTTCATAAGGGATTCAGATTAAATCTATTCTATGTAAATGTAATGGTTATTTGCTGGCATTTGTTTTCCAATAAATTGCTTTATTGCTAATGCATCACTGGCATTTTTGCATTATGTAAATGAGGTGTTGCAAGCATTCAACATGGAATTTTCACTTGGAATGTTTAGAGTCTATTTTATTTATTTATGTATTTATTTATTTTTCTATGTTCACCCACAAGGCGATCCATCTTTATCAAGTTTATATCTGCTTCTAATATTTTCATGGTTCATGCATATACTGTATTTATACTTTATTTGATTCCACATTACAAGTCAAATTTCATTAGGAATCAAATTTTTAGAATGATCCAACAGATTAAAGCAAATCCACAAAATCAAATATTGATATTTTAAAGTTATACAGGAAACCATTGCCAAATAAACATGGACCTCCTTAGGAATCAACATTTTTTAGAATGGGTAGATATCAATGATTGATATTTTAAAGTCTTAAAGTCTCAGTAAGAATACAACACAAAAAAAACAAGTTTCTCAATGGTAGATATCAATGATTGATATTTTAAAGTCTTAAAGTCTCAGTAAGAATCCTCCATAAACAAGTCAAATGCACATGACACCTAAAATAGTGTAACTGTTTTGCCATTCTGAGAGATGTTAACAATATCTGGTGTATTAGCAATTACTAGAAAAGTGTTTGCAGGTGAGTTAAACCATTCAGACTGTACAGTAGTGTGTTTAAAGATCTGCTCATCAGCCATGCAGGGAATCTGAGCAGCAATGAGGTCCACAATCTGTCATGTATGGCAGTATATAGTTCTTTAAATGATGAACAGCTGTTCATGATGAGGGCTACTGACTCCAGGTGTTGAGGAGGGTTATGCAGCAGGCAGAGGGGGTAATGGCTGGAGGGAAACCACAGTGATAGGTTGTATTTTGTAGGAAGAACCTGTAGACGTGCTTTTACACAGAAAGTGAGAATCTCCTCACTGATGGTGGCATTGCTGTAAATGGTGTGTGATACAGAGTGGCAGGGCAGTTTTGCCTGCTTTCCCTGGAGTTTTAGATTGGACCAGTACTCCATATTTTGGGCTCTTTGAATAGACAATAGAGTCTGTCTTGATGTTTTAGGCTGGAGCAGGTGAACAATGTTGTTATGGCTTCCACAATGACAGATGGGTCCTCTACGACTGCATCAGAGACCTCTACAGGTTGGTAGTGGGAGGTCCACTTCAGTTCAGTACCTGTCCTCCAGCATAGGTCGTTTAAGGCCGGTCTGATGACACATCAAATCCCTGTGCCCATCCATCCAGCTTTCCATTGGTCTTTCTTTTAAAACCCAGGAAGCTGTCTTCCCCACCGTATGTGTGTGGCAACTTCCGTCTTTTTAAATCTAGCAACAAGGATGCTCTGGCCATTCGCACCACGATGACATCATCACAGTTTAGCATGTTGATTAGGTGAGACTGCCTAGTGGCTATGTACTCCCACATGCAGTTTGGAACTCCAAGCCCCCTGTCCTGTATTTTCTGTAAGATAAAACATCTTGTAGAATGTATGTTGAGACAAAGCCATTTTCTAACCACGTTTACGGTTTTGTTGTCCATTTCACGCAATATTTTTTGTGGGATATGGACATTTGCAAAAATTGAATTTTAGAAAAAGTTATGTCTCGGATAAAGGTGATACGTCAATGAGATCCAGTCTGGTCATAAACTGATGTGCCACTTGCAGACTCCATTCTCCAGCAATGTTAAACTTGTGACCCAGGTAGTTGTAGGTCTCATGTCTAGTATACACTCTGAGTGGCTGGTCTAAGATGGTAAAAGAGGGGGGTTGGTCGGCCCTTGATTGATACCAACGGTTGCCACCGCTCCTCCTCTCATAGAAAACTGCACATTTACTGTGCTTTACTTGTAGGCCAGACCATGTCAGGAATCTGGCAGTGCATGACAACATGTTTTTAATCACGCCTTCATCTCGGGATGCGACGGCCACATTATCAACATAACCCTGGACTGGGTTCGGTGACAGGATGTGGGGTGGCGCATGTGTACAGAGCCATTTTAGCCATTGATTTATTGCAATGATAAAGTTTACAGCACTCCATGGACAGCCAGTTTTGATTCCTGCCTAAAGTGGTATTGGTCTGGTGAGGTCTTTTCCACAGATCACTTGCAGGTAGGAGTCACTATATGCATCTTTTATTATGTCTACATAGATCTTAGGCAGCTGTATCTCTTCCTATGCATCAATCATGACTCTATGAGGCAATGTGCCAAAGACTGATCGAGCAGTGCCACAGACTGATCGACCCCATGCCATGCCGCATTGCTGCAGTAATTCAGGCAAAAGGAGCCCCAACTAAGTATTGAGTGCTGTACATGCTCATTCTTTTCAGTTGGCCAAGATTTCTAAAAATCCTTTCTTTGTATTGGTCTTAAGTAATATTCTAATTTTCTGAGATACTGAATTTGGGATTTTCCTTAGTTGTCAGTTATAATCATCAAAATTAAAAGAAATAAACATCTGAAATATATCAGTCTGTGTGTAATGAATGAATACAATATACAAGTTTCACTTTTTGAATGGAATTAGTGAAATAAATCAACTTTTTGATGATATTCTAATTATATGACCAGCACCTGTATATAGCTGATTATAATAGGAGCAAGAGGTGGAGGTGCATGAGAGTTGCTCAACCTCAATATCTCTATTTGTGAGATTGGTAACTGTCTGAATAGCTTGCTCTCTATAATTGACATTTGGTTTCCACATCTCAAGACATTAACATGATTTTTATTAGGCCTAGGCAACCTTTGGTGTCCTCTATTTTAATGTCTGATGTGTGTTGAGTGTTACCTGGCAGTGGTTCATCCTGTAACCTTTCTGAAGTACAAACCTCTCAGATATAGAAGGATCTGCTGCACTGTGGTCTGGATAATCACTCTTGGATCCTGCACGTGTTGCATATTTACCATAATCTCACACTACATTGTACAGTACATATGTGGTTCTTCTCAACACAGTTCCTCCTCTTCCTCTCAATCCAGTTGTTTTGTCTTGTGGCTGCTCTCAGAGCCATAACCTGAAGAGAAGAGCCTTTCATCTCATTCTAATAGCTACTGTGACCATGATTATTATTTCTGCACCATTTTCTATATCCAGATTCTTTGTCATTTTTATTTTGTCATCACAGTATATTAAGGAACTTTGTTTTATTTTGGTTTTATTTGTTTTGCACTGGCTAGTTTTGTTCAGCCTGTTCTTTATCTGCACCGTGTTGGAAAACTCTCCTGTCTTTTCTTTGTATAAAACATTATTTTGTCTTTCCAAGTTAAATTACTGAAACTTTTTAATCATCTTTAGCAGGAAAATTGGCAAGATTGTGCAAGATGACTGTCTATATTTTTAGAGATTATATTACAATACTCATTTTTGTCAAGCTTAAGCTGATTGTCAGTTGAAAGATTTTATTCAAATGTTGTTTTGTAGACTATTTTAATAGCATATCAACATAAACCAGCCAGATCTGATAAAATAACAAAACATGAAAATATGGTTATAGAACAAAAATTTGTATTCTTAACCTAAGAGAAGTACTATTAAATGGATAATGAAGTCACTTAATTTACTTGCATTATCTCTCTTATCATTATATGATTTTCAGATTGTCATTTACTGCATGAATTTAAATAGCATTCAGCCGATAATTTTCTATATAGAACTACTTAGATAAGACTGTGTCTTTTTTTTTTTTTTTTTAAATTAGTTTTGTAAATATTTGCATATCTGGTGATTATGTGATGTGCAGCAGATGAAGTCCTGTACATATATTGCACCAAACACATTAATGATAACCTGTAATTTAATTTTTTGTTTTCTTTTTTGTTTTTTTTAGAGAGAGAATCACCACCTCAATGATTTATTTGTGAATAAAGTCCTTGACTGTCTCATTTTTCAGTTTAGAGGGTTGACACAGATATTACTACTTTTTTCAAACGTTAAATTAAATCACACGCAGATACTGTACATACCTACAGTAGACTTTTCACTCTTTCAGATTTGCATTGTAGATTGTAAATGTGTTGCAGCTGTGCAAACCAGTGTTATTATATATTGCTTAAGAAGACTGATGTTTTTAGCTTGTCAAACTAAGATTATATAGCATTTTTTCCAGTTTTATTATTGAAATTAATGTTGAGATGATAAATGATGTTCAAATGTAGCTTGGTGATAAACGTCAAGTCAAGATAAGTCAGCAAATTACAATATGAGATAAAATACGAAAACTCACAATTCTGTATTATTTTCTAAGAAGAGGTATTATTCATAATATAATGAAGCCACAAACTTTTCTTAGTCTTCCATGCTTTTTCTGTGCAAAATAACCCATATGATGGTTACAAATTGACCCATAAAGTGTCATTTGTTTGCATAATTGTAAACGAACTATTTTATCAACAGCCAATTTTCCACTTAGAACTAATATGCTTTTTTTCCCCTGTTTCTATATTTACTCATAAGTCTATCCATCTTTTTGAATTTCACATTTACTTCTAATATTTTCATATCTGGAGTTATTTTCATGTCTGGTTCATGCACATATATTCTTATGACAGCTGTCAAGAACAACACAGCAGAGATTTGTGGACATTCACACTTCAGGTAACTGTTGAGATCTGCTTGTTATATATGATAGATTTTAACATTTGTGAAAGAGGTAAGAATGTGAAAGCCATTTAAGGGAAATATAAACAATCTGTATGGAATTTTCATGCAATCACAGTCTAAGTAAAATACTACTGTATTTGAATTTAAACAATCATTTCACATTCTGTCATTTCACATTCATGTCATTTAGTATCGATTGCATTGGTCTTATTATTTATTCACTTCGGTGTTGTGTTGTACAGAATGACTCACAGTGGTGTATGAAAGTATATTATAATGACCTGAAAATGTGTTCTGTTTACTATCGAAATGTTGCTTTTAATATAGAATTGTGAGGAATTACATATTTTTTTGAAAATCTTTAGACTTTTTCATACAGTCTGAATTACAATTGCACTTCTCTCTTACTGTTGATCACAGAAGCTGTATTTTCTACATATATTTCTTGAGTTTTTGAACTGAGAAGACAGACACAGACAAGATGAATAACTCTACATTGAATTTCATGACACCTGAAACATCTGCAAACTCCACAGATTATGCCTTTTGGTTTGTGAACAGACTGGACATTTTTCTGTACAGCATCAATCTTTATGTTTGGTCTTCCTACACATTCCTATGTTCTATGGCTCATCGTCACAGGAAGAAGAAGGGTATTTACATCAGGATTCTTCATCCTCAGTCTCTCTGTTTGTGAAACTGGTAATTGTCTGGAATGTTTGTTCTGTATACTAGATGATTGTATTTTGATTTCACACCTCACAACATTAGCATGGTTTTTATTAGGTCTAGGTGTCACTGGTCGTCCTCTGTTTCAGTGTCTGATGTGTGTTGAGTGTTATGCATGATTATGCATTTTGTCAGTTTTGTGAATTGGTATGTTTCATCAGGCTGCAAAGAAACAGAGTATCATCAGTGTAACAGTGTAAACTAATGTCATGTTTAATGTCACTTTTTTTTCCTTCAGTATTAGTCAACAATTTTGCTGCAGTTATGATGTATTGTATAAGGTTTATGAGCATGTAATATGGTTTAGTTTTTCAATAAAAGAGGGTTGAAATCTGCTTGTCTTAAGTAATGGTCTTTCAAAGTGATGCGTGTCCCATATATCATAAATACAAAAGTGATAAATTTGCTCATAAGCATAAGCTATGAACAAAAAAAAAATCATGATTATATTTGTTATATTACTTTATAATATAAGTCATATAATATTAGACTGTGTTGTATGCTATTAAGTTATTTGGGTGTTGTATAGAGCAGAATGACTCTGGATTTGAACCTGTAATTGTTAGACTATAATTCTGGAATGTTTACAATTATTTGGAATTATGTGGAATTATGGAATTACAATCTGTTTGAAAACCTTTACATTTAATGGTAAACAATAATAATAATTATAATTAACATTATTATTTTTAGTCTTGAATACATTTACAATACTCCCCTTTCTCTCGATCACAATTGTATCATTATTTATAAATAATTTGTGACATCTACAAACTCTACAACTCATACGGTTCCTGAACAGTCTGGAAAACTGTGGCTTAAGCATCAGTTTGCTTTTTGGTTCTATGGCTCATCATCACAGGAAGAAGAAGTGGAGTTACATCTGAGTTCTTCAACCTAGACTCTCTGTTTGTGAAATTGGTAACTGTCTGAATTCTTTGTTTTGTAAACTTATACAAAAGTATGTATAAAATCTATAATTGCATTTGGTTTTCACACCTAACAACATTTATTTATTATTATTTTTTTTTTACTTTTTACCAGTTTTCATCATTACCAGGTATAACTGGTCATCCTCTGTTTCAGTGTCTGATGTGTGTTGAGCGTTACCTGGCAGTGGTTCATCCTGTAACCTTTCTAAAGTTCAAACCTCTCAGATATAGAGTCATCTGCTGCACTGCTGCCTGGATAATTATTTGTCTTTTTTTTTTTTTTTTTTTTTTTCTGTGTTAACACAGTTTCTCATCTTCCTCTCCATCCAGTTGTTTTGTCTTGTGGCTGTTCTCAGAGCTCTGAAACAGTCAGGACCAGGAGAGAAAAAGAGAGAAAGAAAAGAGGAAAACCAAATGAAGAGAAGAATATTTCATCCAATTCTAATAACAACAATGAAGATGATTATTCAATAATTATTTGCCATTCTAACTCAACTCATTTGGTTTCCTGCTTTTCTCTTGTATGTACTGGCTGGCTTTGTGCCACCTGCGCTTTATTTACAATAGATTGGAAAACTCTTCTGCCACTGTTAGTCATAAAACACGATATTGTATATTTTACATTAGGAACTACACCTTATTTTATATTTTTATTGCTAGTATTATAGTTTCAATTTCTACAGTTACATTTTTTCGCCAGTAGGTGGCGCAAAGTGACCTTTTCTTTTTGAATCAATTTGGTCAACCATTCGTTCAAACGTACTGATTTATCAAGGAGGAAAACACCACTGCATGCTGTTAGTAGATGTACATTTAATTATTTTTATTGATCTTCGAAATTATTGAAATTAATACAGTTATGACTTCAGATCCCTGTCCTGATCTCAGGTGTTTCATGTCAGATTACATTAATACAGTTATGACTTCAGATCCCTGTCCTGATCTCAGGTGTTTCGTGTCAAATTACATTCATACTGTTAAAATTACATTATCACTCTTATAACTTCAGATCCCTGTCCTGATCTCAGGTGTTTCATGTCAGATTACATTAATACAGTTATGACTTCAGATCCCTGTCCTGATCTCAGGTGTTTCGTGTCAAATTACATTAATACAGTTATGACTTCAGATCCCTGTCCTGATCTCAGGTGTTTCGTGTCAGATTACATTAATACAGTTATGACTTCAGATCCCTGTCCTGATCGTCCTATGTTCACAATATACTATTCAGTTATGATATACCCATTTCACTTCAATAAGCTTACTGACTTCACATCCATTCTATCATGAGTTCTATCACACAAGACAAGTCTGCAATTAAACCTCAGATTTTATTAATCTCAGTACTTTTCCAAAGCCCACTGCTTGTAAAGAAAACTCTTGTAATTATTCATAATTCCATCCTAAATTGAATTTACACAGAAAGAACATAAGATATTTAATAATGTTTGAAGGACTGGTTGCTTCAGGGCTTACAGGATCTTCTGAGGTATTATCTCCCAAACCATCACTTTTCTGAAGAGTGGACTGTCACACTACAGAGAAAGAGATAGATAATAAAATATTTGAGGAGTGAAAGGTGTGAACAGGAGCACTGTTTTACATGTCTGAATGTGAGTGGCTTATCAAACCCATGATTATTTTGTGATTACCATGGACGTCAATAACCATGTTTGGTTTGTAGTAAAACTTAAGGTAAAACATAAGTAGAGTACTAACGTTATGGCACGTTTTACATTTTTTGGTTGTTTATTTGTTTTCGAAAATAGCTTAACTGTAAGACAATAAAACATAATAGATATACAATATAATATATACCTGTATGACTGTTTTCTCCTTCATTATCCATCGTAGGTATGCTTTTATTTCTCCTTCATTATCCATCTGAGTTGATCCTGGGATTAAAAATGGCTGCAAAAAAAAAAAAAAAAAAGAAACGCACTCTGCGCAAGATCGGTGACCTCTTGTTTTTTTTTTTTTTTTTTTTTTTACGTGGGTAATGAAAGAGGGCGTTTAACACTACCAAGACCATCAGAAACGCCCATTTTACGTCGTGGTAATGAAACCCCTGGAATTTAGTGAATGCCGTTGGCAGGTAGCCTGGGCTAGTTGATAACGGACATACACTAAGACAGCCCAAGAGTTATCTATCTAAAATAACACTATGATCATGATTGGTTGTAAAATATTGGAGTTGTGGGAAACTTAAATAACTTAAACTGTATGTTTAAGGTTTCATAGTGTCCTGCTTTCTAATCAAGCTTGAGATGTCATGCAATACATTATTATTGAGATAATATTGTTCAATAATGTTTAGCCTGTCTGTGCTGTGAAGAGTAGATCATACTTTATTTTAATGATGGCCTACCTGATATGAAATGTTATCCGCAAACATAAGTGTGCTGAGATACAGGTTCCCACAGCCATCGCCTGCAGCCATAATTGCCAGGTCGCCAAAATTTAAATCAGGCAGCCATAATTGCCTTCTGTCCGGATATTTCTTTTTACATGGCAAAGGAATTAATTTTTAAATCTGGGTTTTTACAAACATTATTTGTGCACCCAACCACACAACAACTCTTTGGCATGTTGTAAGGTTAGTCCACTTCCTCGATCCGATACTGTATGGCGGTTTGTTTTCCCCTAAAAGTGGGCGTGAATCTGTTCAGAGACATTCTTATTTAAACTAGTGATGTCTGCCCCATAAGTTGGTTTTCAACAGGTTTCATTTTATTAGTGAGGACATTTTTTAATAGTGAGATTTTAGATCTCCACAAGTATAGTTAAACCTATACACACACACACTCCCCACCCTCAGGCCTAACCCTACCCCTACACATAATCCTCATTTACATTTCGTCTGCATGTTTGTTTAGCGATTTGAATCATGCTGAATCGCCTCATGATGTAAGGTGAGTGGCTTGAATACACTAGGGATGTGCATCTCATAACTAAGGCCTATCTCGATGCATAGCCAGTGATACTATACCCTGATACATATGAAGCAGCTACAGATGCCATGCGAAACAATTCCCCCCTATTACGATGCAGTGTGATCTGATTTCTGTTCGATTCAATTTGATTCAACACAATGTGATATGATGCAATGGAAAAAATATGATCACTTTTATTTCTCTGGTTCAGACAGACTGCAAATAATAAATTAACTTAAGTGTCTTCTAACTTCTAATGCCTCAAGGTCTGTTTCAAGTTTACCAAATTAACCAGGTTTATTTCAGTTAGTCTGGCTTATTGTCAAATAGGGGTGTGACGATACACCTATCCCACGAGACAAGACGAGACTGGGTTCAAGAGAACAAGACGAGACGAGATTTTTAGACTTTTTTTGAAGAAATCCTCAATGATGAAATATATAGGGAAAAATAAACTTTGTATATGCATTTTGAAATCAACTTGTACTTAATGGAATTAAACTTCTATTTTAATGAATTATATGCAGCGATGAACAACATGTAAACTAGAGCTGGAAGATTCTGGATAAATTGAGAATAATAGATTTATTAGGCCTAGATTTAGATTGCACAGATTTAATTTCGGGATCATACGCGATCAAAACGGTCGCAGTTTCGAGCCTTCAGGCAATAGTTGTGTGGGCAAATAAGGGAAAGTAAGATATAGTGTTTTGTGGACAGCAGGCAAAACAAGCTAGCTGTGTGCCTTTGACAGAACTCTGGAATCAGAGATCATGTTAGTGTACTTTTGCATTACTAAAGCAGATGCACAGATTTGACTGTAGAGATCTATGCTTAGTAGTCCTTCTGATTTTAGAGATTTGATCCACGTTTTTTTTTAATGCTGCATAGTCAATTAATTACAGATTTTTGGTTAAAAAAAAAAAAAACTCTAAAACTATTTCTAAAACATTACTTAAGTTACATTTACCACTTATTTTTAACCTTATTCTAATATGCATTTTCCTGGTCTTTAGATACCCAAGTGCTTTTGTTACCTGGGGTCTTCAAGCTTCACATCCAGGTAAGAAAAACTTCAGAATAGAAAAAGTGACACTGGTTGACACTGAATAAATGTTATTGTCTTCAATCTATCTTCCCATCTTTTTCTTCTTCAGTTGAATTTGTAATTATTATTGACAAAGTCTGTTTATGTAAAGTTAATCACTGTAGTGCTTAGAATATAGACATTTAGATTTCTTTTCTGAGGTTATAGCCAGCACTCAATTAAAATGTTTATTCAGATATGATTAGGTTAATTAAAACCTAATTAAAATTAATACAGGTTACTTGTAGCAACCCATAAATATGTTACCTGTACCAAGAAAAGTAGCTTTATCTAACTTGAGTAATACTAGTACTATCAGTTAACTCAACTTGATTTTGTTGCGTTTGTGTTTAGTAATGTTACAATGTTTATTATACTTAAAAAAGGCTGCAGGTCGACTCAACTTAAAACATCCAATGCAGCCACTTGCCTCACTTTTTACAAGTTAGATCTAGGTATTACTTTTTACAGCCATGCAGCCTTTTTCTCTGTTTTTATGACAGTTGCACCTTTTAGCAGAACAGATAGCAGAAAATTAATCTATAATTGTTCTTTAAAGCATTAAAGTCATAAAATTAAAAGTTACAATCACAAAATTAAAATGACAATAAATAAAGAAAAAGACTCAATTTTAACTGCTATAAGAAACCCACATTAACTCATTTGAGCTTAGTAATTTTAGTAGGCTACTGTATTAGCTAACATTTTATTTACCCATTACAATACTCCCTATCATAAAAACACTTACTGTATGTATAGGTTTAAAATTCTACAAAAGGGACATTTAATGTCCAACAACAAATATTTTAGCAAAATGTATATTTTACTTAAAATTATTATGCTAGTACTCTATTGCACTCCGTTTAGCACACATGTGCACAGTATAGTGCATCCACTAGTAATTATATAAATAAATTGGTTTTACCGATGCAAATATTTTAGAAATTATGCATCGCGATTAAAATGCCAACTTGTATCCAATTCACTTTTTTTTAATCGATGCATTGCATCGTTAACTTTTTATGACACACCTGTGAGGTGGATGGATTATCTCGGCAAAGGAGAAGTGCTCACTAACACAGATTTAGACAGATTTGTGAACAGTATATGAGAGAAATAGGTCTTTTGTGTACATAGAAAAAGTCTTAGACCTTTGAGTTCAGCTCATGAAAAATGGGGGCAAAAACAAAAGTGTTGCATTTATAATTTTGTTCAGTGTAGATGACTATTGAAACTTTTGAGCTTAGAAGAGAGAGGAGATGAATAACTCTATAGTTATTCACCACACCTGACACATCTACAAACTCCACAATGGATTCATTTTATCAGCAGAATGTGTGTGTCCAGCTTCAGTTTCCTGGTTGGTCTTCCTACACACTCTTATGGCTTATTATCAAAGGAACAGGTGGAGTTGCATCAGTATTCTTCATCCTCAGTATCTCACTTTGTGTAATTTGTAACTGTCTGAAAGGTTTGTTCGTTCTACTGTCATTTTGGTTTTCAAGTCTCAAGACATTGTCACAGATTTTCATCGACTGTTTTATTCATATGCAAATTATGTATTTTCTATGCTTGTTTATCAGATATAGCTAATATACATGGTTATTTGTTATGTGGTTTTGTTTTTGAATGAAGCATGACAGGCTTACCATTTTCCAGTTTAAGAGTTGTCTAAGAGATTCTATCAGATTTGTCTTTGCATTGTTTTGCATTTGTGTTTATACCACAAGTTTAATACCTTGCCATGCTTTTGCATTTTGGACCAACTGCAATGTAGTAATTTTTTAACAAAATGTTTATCATAGAAGTCATCAAGAAGTTGAATCAAATGTATCATTATGCACATAAAACCATTTATTCATTTGACAGCTTTAAAGACTACAAAAACAGCACACAGTAAGTATTATTCACATCTAGAGGTACTGGACATTCAGTCTTTAGGTGACAAACAGATAGATTTAGTTTTACAGTCAATAATATGCAAATACCAATGTGATCATCAGATAAAGATCATTTGTTTGATATTAATGAATGCAATTATATTTTTTAAGTGATTTGGGTATTGCACAGCACAATTACTGAAAGTGTGCATTTATTAAGTTACCTTAACGATCATACCTGCACACGAAAATATTTTAACCCCTTAACTGCAACTCACATTTTTGAACATAGACATGAAAGTGCACGATCCCAACTTAATTTTTTATAATTCATGAACGAAAACATTTTGTAACATGATATTGATGTACCATTTTCATGGTAATACAATGTTTGATTTAAAAATGGGTTTTAAAGGGTGAATTTTGAGATTTTAAGTTTTCAGTTGATTTATAATTTCTGATGATTTCTAAAGTGTGATAGAGAAAAAGGCAATGGATAAGACTTTTTTTTTTGACAAAGGCCAGAACTCCTTTTATGATGTAGATTTTTGAGGGTGCACTCTTGTCATAAATTAATCTATTACTTTTCCTACATAATTTTTTAACAAAAAACATTGGTAAAATATCTGTTTAGGAGTCTTAGACATTTCCAATGATATATAGTTTGTCATGATTAGATTAGGATTTAATTGTAATAGTGAAGTAAACTTAGGCGTCCCACAGAGGGGACGGGAGACAGTTAAGTTAAATTGTACTCTTTGTTTGTTATGGTATTTGGATTTTAAATTTGGATTTACATCTTCATCTTGTTTTTCCATGCCGTCTTAAGCTGAAAAGATATGGAAGAAATGAACTCTACAGTGAACTTCACTACAAACTCAACAACTCATTCCATTGGACTAGTGAGCAGTGTGACACTGTGTGTGTGCAGCATCAATTTTCTTCTTGGTCTTCCTTTACACTTTTATGTTATATGGCTCATTGTTACTGAAACCGGAATCGTAACAGGCTTTTTCAACCTTAATCTGTCTGTTTGTGAAATTGCAAACTGTCTGAAATGTTTAATTGATATTCTGTCATTTTGGTTTTCGATTTTCAACACATCGTCACAATTTTTGCAAGGACTCTCCATCACTGGTCGTCCTCTGTTTCAGTGTCTGATCTGTGTTGAGCGTTACCTAGCAGTGGTTCATCCTGTAACCTTTCTAAAGTTTAGACCTTTCAAATATAAAGTAATCTGCTGCACTTCTGTTTGGATATCCACTCTTGGTTCTTGTTTGTTTTGCATGTTTATCTCCTTCAACAGTAGTCCATATACACGGTTATTCTCTGTGCAGTTTCCCCTTTTCACTTTTATTCAGTTGTTTTCTCTTGTGGTAATTCTCAGAACTCTGAAGCCGTCAGGACCAGGAAAGTAAGAGAAAGAAAAAGAGAAGGAAAACCAAATGAAAAGAAGAGCATTTATTCACATTCTAATAACCACTATGGCCCTTGTTTTCATATTAGTCCCATATAAAATCTCAGCATTCATTTTAACACATAGTAATATTTCGGCTCTGTGGTTTATCACTTCAGTTGGTTATTTGCTGGATGGATTTGTGCAGCCTGTTCTTTTTCTGCGTCGAACTGGAAAATTAACCTGTTCCTAATCATACATGCTGTCACTAATGCTTTTATTTTATGTATTTATTTTTAACTGTCTGGAATTATATAATTTCTCTTTATTCAGAGTTTGTGATCCCAAAACTTGTTAGTGTAGATAAAATGGTCATTCTTTCTTTAGAGAGGTCCATCACTTTAACCACTTTGTGATTTAAATAATTAACTGTTATTTGCATACACTTTAAGCCTTTTATGTACATGTTTGTCAGATGTGGTTGTTTCACTTATTTGTGGTTTATTTGATTTGAATAAATACTTCCTGCTTCACCCAGTTTCACCATTTTCCCAATTGAATGTTGGGTGCTGATTGCCCTGTTGAGGTTTTTGAGGTTTTTTTGTTCCCGTAGTCACATCAGGGTCACACCTAGCTTGAGATAAACATTCTCACAGACCCCTAAAGGGGGACACACCCCCTTCTCAGCAGAACATAATTCTACAAAAGTTTTCAATCTTTCTCATAATATAAATGACTACTATGAAATTGTACCAATCACACAGAGACCTTTAAAATGATACCAAGCATGAAAAGTTTACGATCATGAATCCTGAAGATATAGTAAATGTTTCATGTAAGAATAGTAACTTGAGTTCTTGGCATTTCTCTGTCAACTTTTAGTGGCCTGGACCATGTACCCAGGGGGAAAGGATGAGTGAAGGGACCAAAGAGTAAATGGTCTTTCTTCTAGATCTTCCTATCTGATCAAATCATTGCGAGAGTTTCGGAGTGTTTGGCTCCACGAGGAGATCAAAGCCCATTGTCTTGTTGCATTTCCATTTGCATTGCGAGAGTTCCTGAATGTTTGTCTTCACAAAGAATTCATTTCATAAGGAAATAATTTCACTCCTTACAAAACCAAATTATTGT